>NC_034188.2:25490216-25635216 GCF_002021735.2 Oncorhynchus kisutch
GTAGTAGTAGTAGTAGTAGTAATAATTGTAGCAGTAGCAGCAGTAGTAGTAGCAGCAGCAGTAGTAGTAGTAGTAATAGTAGTAGTAGTATTAGTAGCAGTAGTAGTAGTAGTAGTAGTAGTAGTAGTAGTAGTAGTAGTAGTAGTAGTAGTAGTAGTATTAGTAGCAGTAGTAATAGAAGTAGTAGTAGTAGCAGTAGTAGTAGTAGTAGTAGTAGTAGTAGTAGTAGCAGTAGTAGTAGTAGTAGTAGTAGTGGTAGCAGCAGTAGTAGTAGTAGTAGTAATAATTGTAGCAGTAGTAATAGTAGTAGTAGTAATAGTAGTAGTAGCAATAGTAGTAGTAGTAGAAGTAGTAGCAGCAGTAGTAGTAGTAGTAATAATTGTAGCAGTAGCAGCAGTAGTAGTAGCAGCAGCAGTAGTAGTAGTAGTGGTAGTAATAGTAGTAGTAGTATTAGTAGCAGTAGTAGTAGTAGTAGCAGAGTAATAATAGTAATAGTAATAGTAGTAGCAGTAGCAGTAACAGTAGTACCAGTAGTAGTAGTAGTAGTAGTAGAGTAGCAATAGTAATAGAAGTACATTACTTAGTAGCACCATAGTAATTACATATTAGCACAGTGTTGAGGTATCCCAGTACTCACCAGCTGTTGAATGACCCTCTCCACCAGCGTAGAGAAGGACAAGTCTTCTCTCTCACGGTTGTCGTAAACATATTTGATCAGTTTAGGGATGACCTCTGTGTCCGTCTCAGACTCAAACTCGTAGCCCTTGGAGTTCTTAAAGAGGGTGGGGATCAGAATGAATGTTACAAGCTTACTGAAGCAGCACTCCCAGATGTACCATTAACTAGAATAACAACTCCTCTAGCAGAACAACTCCTCTAGACTAACAACTCCTCTAGACTAACAACTCCTCTAGCATAACAACTCCTCAAGACTAACAACTCCTCTAGACTAACAACTCCTCTAGCATAGCAACTCCTCTAGCATAGCAACTCCTCTAGCATAGCAACTCCTCTAGCATAGCAACTCCTCTAGACTAACAACTCCTCTAGACTAACAACTCCTCTAGCATAGCAACTCCTCTAGCATAGCAACTCCACTAGCATAACAACTCCTCTTGCATAACTACTCCTCTAGCATAACAACTCCTCTATACTAACAACTCCTCTAGACTAACAACTCCTCTAGACTAACAACTCCTCTAGACTAACAACTCCTCTAGCATAATAACTCCTCTAGACTAACAACTCCTCTAGCATAACAACTCCTCTAGACTAACAACTCCTCTAGACTAACAACTCCTCTAGACTAACAACTCCTCTAGACTAACAACTCCTCTAGACTAACAACTCCTCTAGCAGAACAACTCCTCTAGACTAACAACTCATCTGTTGGAAAACCCAGCAGTATTGCAGTTCTTGACCCAAACCGGTGCACCTGGCACCATCTACCATACCCTGCTCAAAGGCACGTAAATCGTTTGTCCTACCCATTCACCCTCTGAATGACACACATACACAATACATGTCTCAATTGTCTCAAGGCTTAAAAAGTATTCTTTAACCTGTTTCCTCCCCTTCATATACACTGATTGAAGTGAATTTAACAAGTGACATCAATAAGGGATTATAGCTTTCAGCTGGATTCACTTGGTCAGTCTATGTCATTGAAATAGTTGTTTTGCATACTCAGTGTATTTTAGTACGTATTGAGACTTCACCTGCCACAAGAAACCAGTGAGACAGAACACAGTGACAAAATTCATTTGTACATACCTTATTGACTTATTGTTATAGCATATCAACTGCTTTTGAAGAATGCATTGCTAGTAATTACTGATAAAATTGTTAATAACTGAGATATGGTCAAATGGGGGAAAAGAACGGAGTAAAGAGTATCAGAGTACGTACTTGAGAAGGGTGTGGTTCAGAATTTGGCTTCTCCCTTTGTAGTTTACAGCATGTATAGTACAGTCATGACTAGGGCAGAAACAGCGCTACTTTCCCAGCAACGTTCGCTGGTGTATGTTTATTGTAAGTGTCATCAATAAGGGATCCTAGCTTTCACCTGGATTCACTTGGTCAGACTATATCATGGAAAGAGTTCTTAATGTTTTTTTATACTCAGTGTAGTTACAATGGGATAGGTATCAACATTATATATCACAAAAATAAGGAGTGGCAACTAGTAATACCAGTAGCGGTAGCTATAAGTAACTATTCAGGATGGCCTGCTTGTGTGGCAGTTGAAAGAGGTGTGGGTTAAAAGGCAGGTGGGAGAGAGAGCTAGCCTGCTACAGCTGTAATCGGCAATCAACATAAATGTTCTATCACAGGGACCATATTATTTTTGGAGAGCCCAAGTGATTCTGAGTTCGGGCATATAAAGTTCATATTGAAAACTATTTCTTCGATGCATACTTTCCGATTTTACAAACTCCCTTCCTTATATAAATCACCTGCGCTGCTCACGCTGTGAAGTCCACAATGTAGAGGGGAGCTGAACAAACGCTTTAGGCTTTTCTCCATAGCCTATGTACGACTTCTGCCTAAAGTAAACATTGCCCATTGCCACTTTTTCAATGCCATTTCAATTCACTTGCATTTGTGTGGAATAGTGCAACAGTCAAAAAGCCCTACACAAAGGACCAAGGATCGTCAAAGGCAAAGCTTCGCATGACAGAAGGCTTGAAACCCTATGACACTTCTGATCATATCTCGGACCATAACCAAGGGTTTGACCCAAAACAGCCTTGATACTGAAATAGTGAAACTACAGAAATACATACTGGGGAGTGGACTTACCAGGTACTTCTTTAACTCTTTGTAGTTGGTGATGATGCCATTGTGGATGACAACAAACGCTGGGGAAAAGAGAGAGAGAGAATACAGTGAAGATACTGTACAAAATACGTATAATATGATCATGTGTTCCTGAGGAAGGACATGGCTATGGTCAACTGAAGTAGAACCTGTCTGTCGGTCTGTCTGGGCCTCTGTCTCTGTCTGGACTCTGTCTGTCTGGACTCAGTCTGTCTGGACTCAGTCTGTCTGGACTCTGTCAGAGGCCAGACACCTCTGTGAGCTGTAACTGTAACTACACATTGACATCTCTGGACAATCAGTAAACAGAAAAAAAGCTCTCTCCGCTCCGTTCCAGAAATCTATGTGGCAGAGCCGTGGGTGTGTGTGTGTGTATGTATGCAAGTATGTAAGTAAGTATGTATGTAAGTATGCATATATGTATGTTCAGTTGCAAGAATACGTTTGTGAACCCTGGATTTCTGCATTGAATACTCATAAAAATGTGGTATGATCTTCGTCTAAGTCACAATAATAGACAGACACAATCTGACTAAACTAATAACACACAAACAGTTGTACTTTTGTATTGAAGACTTTGAGTAATCCTTCACGTGCAGGATGGAAAAAGTAAGTGAACCTCTGTGTTAACGACTTCTCCTAAAGCTATTTGGAGTCAGGTGTTTCAATTAAGGAGATGAGTGGGTTGCATGTGTGGGTTGCATGTGTGGGTTGCATGTGTGGGTTGCATGTGTGGGTTGCACATGTGCCCTGCCCTTTAAAGGAAGCCACACAAAACCTGGTTACTGACCAATCTGTTCTTCTCCAGAATGATTGGTTAGTTTGAACCATGCCTCGATCCCAACAACTTTCAAAGTACCTTAGAAGACACATTATAGAGATGCACAAATCTGGAAAAGGCATTGCTAAAGACCTTGGTGTTCATCAATCCACAGTAAGACAAAATGTCTACAAATGGAGAAGATTCAGGACTGTTGCTCCTCTCCCTAGGAGAGGGCGTCCAGCGAAGATCACTCCAAGAGCACAAAGGGCAATCCTGAAAGAGGTGAGAAAGAACCCAAGGGTAACAGCAAAAACCCTCCAGAAAACTCTACAAACAACAATAGTCTGTGTTCATGTGTCCACTATCAGAAAAACACTGAACAACAATGGTGTTCATGGATGGACATCACCAAGGAATCCACTGCTGTCTAAAAAAAAACATTGCAGCACGTCTCAAGTTTGCCCAAGACCACCTGGATGTTACATTTTATTTATTTTTTATTTTACCTTTATTTAACCAGGCAAGTCAGTTAAGAACAAATTCTTATTTTCAATGACGGCCTGGGAACAGTGGGTTAACTGCCTGTTCAGGGGCAGAACGACAGATTTGTACCTTGTCAGCTCGGGGGTTTGAACTCACAACCTTCCGGTTACTAGTCCAACGCTCTAACCACTAGGCTACCCTGCCGCCCCACATAATGCTTCTGGGAAAATGTGCTGTGGACAAATGAGACAAAAGTTGAACTTTTTGGGAAAAATGCACAACGATGTGTGTGGAGGAAAAACGGCACTGCACACCAACACTAAAAACTCATCCCAAGTGTGAAGCATGGTGGAGGGAGCATCATGGTTTGTGGCTGCTTTGCTGCCTCAGGGCCTGGACGCCTTGCAATCATTGAGAGAACAATTAATTCAAAAGTGTATCAAGACATTTTACAGGAGAATGTCCGGGCAGCAGTCCATGACCTCAGGCTTAAGAGAGGTTGGGTGATGCAACAAGACAATGACCCAAAGCACACAAGTAAATCAACTAAAGAATGACTGAAAGGAAGAACATGTGTGTTATGGAATGGCCAAGTCAGAGTCCTGACCTTAACCATGCTGTGGCTTGACCTGAATCAAGACAACCCAGAAATATTGATGAAATCTTCCTCCTCAATGTTGTGCAAGTCTTATAAGCAACTACAGGAAATGTTTGGTGGAGGTTGTTTCTGCTAAAGTAGGATCTACAAGTTACTAAATTCAAGCGTTCACTTACTTTTTCCAGGCTGCACTATGAATGATTACTCAATGTCTTCAATAAAAATGTGAAAAGTACATCTGTTTGTGTGTTATTAGTTTAGTCAGATTGTATTTGTCTATTATTGTGACACATTTATGAGTAATCAATGCAGAAATCCAGGTAATTCCAAAGGGTTCACAATCGTATTCTTGCAACTGTATGTATGGCATGTGTGCGTATGTGTGTGTAGTGTGTGTTACCGTTGTTCTTGTCGGAGCGCTGGGGATGGCTGTTGAGGGCACTGGGTTCACCGTGTGTGGCCCAGCGTGTGTGAGCAATGCCAAAGTGTGTGTCCAACTCCACCTCCAGATCCATGCAATCTTTCTCTGCTCACAAGACACATCAAGATCAATGCCATGAGAATGTCATTTTACATGTATGGCAATGTCTGCACAGTAACATGAAAGGGAGAATCATTACATCGGTCCATAAAGGTGCATTATAAAGCACTGTGATAAAGGGTGAAGCTGACAGAGAACTACGGAAGTGTAATTCAACCTTGTAGCATTACCTAACGTAGCAGGTGTAAAAGAAAGGCCTCTGAGACTAGAACCCCTTATATACTGGTCTTGACGAGAAGGGAAAAAAACTGTTGGGGGAGGTTCTCTTCTACTCTGTTCAACCAATCCAGTAAATGTGGAGGAGGAGTTAAGATGGAGTGTCGCCAGAGACAGTTATGTACGTAGGTTTAGAAACTCTGTTGTGTCGTCTTGTCAACGTCGAAAAACGGAAGTCGCGTCACACGCCCTCTTTTCATTTCCCCTGAAAACCGGAACATCCGGTTGTTGGGGTCTCAGCAGAGGCTACCCTTACAGTAACCCTACACTGTCGCCTCTTTCATTAGACAGGTATTAGTTATGGCAAAGAAGGAGGGAAGTAAACTGGAAGGGTTCTGAGGCAGAAGGACAGAGGAGGTACCAAGAAGAGAGAGAGCTACAGACTATAGAATACTTCATAAACACATAATACTGACGCTGGACAACAGGAATGTGATGGATGCAGGTATTCATGAGACCTACTGTAGAGCTCTTCATCCAGGGCCTTCACTTTGCCTTTCTTCTTGATGAGAACAATTTTGCTGTTGTCTTCTGTCGTTGTCTTCTTGTCGCCGTCCACAGCGATGCCTGAAACCAGACAGAAAAGGCAAACTTATACCAATACCAACCTTAAGCCAATCATCATCAATGCAGGCTATATTAGCTGGCTAGTAGGCTGCAGGGCCAGTCAATGAATCAGGTCAACTTTAACTGAGACAATAGTCATGACAATGTGAAAGCTTGTTTGAAAGACTTCAAATCCTAATCCAGTTGTTCATTTAGAGCAAAGAGCTGATTACTGTGGAACCCCTGTGAATATTAACCAGCTCACATAGAATGACAGGTAATGACTGTGTGTGTGTGTGTGTGTAGCATATGGGTTTTACCGGCCATGAAAGGGGCTGTGTTCCAGGATAAACAAACATGGGGGGTTCATGCGTGTCTGTGTGCTCTGGAATATGCCATTGGAGGAATGCCAAAGCAGTAGTAAATACCAGTGAGGCAGATATCATTGGTGCACGGTGAGGCTCAGAACAGAACTAAAGGCTACAGATTCTCTCCTGACGAGGGCTCTCTACTACTACCTTCTCTGTTATAAGTTCAACTCATCAGACTTATCTGAGCATTGCTGACCTATTCCCTGTCCCAAATCAACCCCTAGCTGTAGCTATGAACAGATAGTGGAAGTAATAAGGTATTAAAGCAGGATGGAGTGCCCACACCAGTTTCAGATGGAGCATGTAATCAGATGTCCACACCCCACCTCATCTTACCTGTCCTACCTGTGTGTCAACATAGACCTGCTTCCTGGACCTAGATCTACAATGCACTCATCAGGATGATCTATAACTGACAGTAAGTGATTAGATACCATACCTTCAGTATGACCACACAGAGCATGTACAAATACTGTCTAACCAGCCCAAAGCACACAGGGCAGAAATCAGTTGTCCTTAGGGTTTTATGATGTAATAGTGCTTTACTATGAGTTGAGTTGTGCTATAAGCCTTAAACTGTCTGTACAGTTACACAGTAAGGCTGGATACATTAATAGTGTGTGTGTGTGTGTGTGTGTGTGTGTGTGTGTGTGTGTGTGTGTGTGTGTGTGTGTGTGTGTGTGTGTGTGTGTGTGTGTGTGTGTGTGTGTGTGTGTGTGTGTGTGTGTGTGTGTGTGTGCGTGCGTGCGTGCATGTGTTCAGGGTAATACCCAAGCCGACAAGGTGAAAGATCTGTTGATGTGCCCTTGAACAAGGCACTTAACCCCAATTGCTTTAGGGGTGCTGTACTACTATGGCTGAGCCTGTAAAACAACACATTTCACTGCAAAAATGTAACTGCAAAAATAAAACATATTCATTTATTTACCTGCTGAATCATAGCCTCTGTACTCCAGCCTTCGCAGTCCCTTCACCAGCGTCTCAAATATCTCCTTTCTGGTGCGAGGCACACAGTAATTCAGGTAGGCAAAGATCCCTACAGTGAGAGAGAGAGAGAGAGAGAGAGAGAGAGAGACAGAGAGACAGAGAGAGAGAGAGAGAGAGAGAAAAAGATAGCAAGAGATACAGAGACAGAGGCAGAGGCATAGAGACATAGAGACAGAGACATAGAGACATAGAGACAGAGAGGCATAGAGACAGAGACATAGAGATAGAGACAGAGACATAGAGACAGAGACATAGAGATAGAGACATAGAGATAGAGACAGAGACATAGAGACAGAGACATAGAGATAGAGACAGAGACATAGAGACAGAGATAGAGACATAGCGATAGAGACATAGAGATAGAGACATGGAGATAGAGACGTATAGACATCGAGACAGAGACATTTAGACATATAGACAGAGACATATAGATATCGAGACAGAGACATTTAGACATATAGACAGAGACATATAGACATGGAGACAGAGACATATTGACATGGAGACAGAGACATAGAGACAGAGACATAGAGACATAGAGATAGAGACATGGAGATAGAGATAGAGACATGGAGATAGAGACGTATAGACATCGAGACAGAGACATTTAGACATATAGACAGAGACATATAGACATCGAGACAGAGACATATTGACATATAGACAGAGACATATAGACATCGAGACAGAGACATATTGACATTGAGACAGAGACATAGAGATAGAGACATAGAGATAGAGACATGGAGAAGAGACATGGAGATGGAGATAGAGACATACAGTCATATATATAGAGACATAAAGATAGAGACAGAAACAAATATAGAGACAGAAACATAAAAATAGAGATAAAGATAGAGACATAGACATAGAGACATAGACATAGAGACATAGACATAGAGACAGAGACATTGAGACAGAGATATAGAGACATACAGACATAGATATAGATATAGACACATAAAGATAGAGGCATAGAGATAGAGACATAGAGACAGAGACAGAAATAAAGAGACACAGAGACAGAAACATAGTGACAGAGACAAAAAAATAGAGACATAGAGACAGCGATATAGAGACAGAGACATAGAGACAGGACAGAGACAGAGACATAAAGATAGAGAAATAGAGACATAAAGATAGAGACAAAGACATAGAGACAGAGACATAGAGACAGAGACATAAAATAGAGACAGAGACATGGAGATAGAGACATACAGACATAGATATAGAGATAGAGACATAGAGACATAAAGATAGAGACAGAGACATAGAGATAGAGAAATAGAGACAGAGATATAAAGACAGAGACATAAAGATAGAGATAAAGATAGAGACATATAGACAGAGACATATAGACAGAGACATAAAGAAAGAGACAGAGACAAAAATAGAGACAGAGACATAGAGACATAGACACATAAAGATAGAGACATGGAGATAGAGACATACAGCCAGAGACATAGAGACGTAAAGATAGAGACATAGAGATAGAGACAGAGATAGAAACATAGACACGTAAAGATAGAGACAGAGATAGAAACATAGAGACATAAAGATAGAGACATAGAGACAGCGAGATAGAGGCATAGAGACATAGATCAGCTCTGTGGTCTTTTTACTGCTTTTTTACCCTTCCTTTCCTTCTTCAATCTTCATATTCAACAGTGTGTAGGTATAATGTAGATTGTACATTCAGTACTGGGTTGTTGAGTTAGGGATAGGGGCTGCCATTTCCCATAGTCGTGTTACAATTTGTCCTATATTCTGTTAGCACAGGGGGTAAATCCTATTCTGTTGCTATGGTGCAGCAAACAGTTGATGAGATGAGTCTTGTACTATACATGTTTTACAGTGTATTCATTGAAATATAGAATAAAACTCTCAGCAAAGTAGCGTAAGAATTTGAGAGCAGAGACGGATAAAGTGTCACTCAGTAACCCAATAGTTGTTTGATGTATTTCACAATCCTCTCTTCCTGTGTTTGGAAAAACCCTCCTCTATAATATACTGTAAACATGGAAGCAGTGGCCTATGCAGATGGGTTACTGACATGGCCAACTGGGACAAATAAGTTCAATTAAATCATAATATTTACATATATAAAACATTTTTTAAGTGTTTATCAATGAATTATTCTCTATCCAACTGGGGAAATAATGGAAGCATTTACAGAATATTTGCAGCTGTCTGAACATTTTATTGTGGTTCCTTAAGTATTTGTTATATTTGTATATATGTTTTAATTCAACTGCATTGTTGATTAAGGGCTTGTAAGTAAGCATTTCACTGTATTCGGTGCATTGTTGATTAAGGGCTTGTAAGTAAGCATTTCACTGTATTCGGTGCATTGTTGATTAAGGGCTTGTAAGTAAGCATTTCACTGTATTCGGTGCATTGTTGATTAAGGGCTTGTAAGTAAGCATTTCACTGTATTCGGTGCATGCGATAAATACAATTTGATTTTGATTTGATTTAAAGGGCCTGTCTCAATTAGCAAACCTCCATTACAGTGACTACAGTGGGTCCCAACAAGGGGTACTAGGAAGTGAAAAGGGATGGGAACCACTGGTGCACTATACTGCCGGGGTTCTGATAAAAACACAACACTCTTTATGCTCTGGAGAGCACCTCAAAGGGGGACCGTGATGTGCGAAATTAAACTTCCCAGTCTGCGCGCTGTGCAATGGAGGGAGGTTGGTTTAAGGTGGCCATTGAGCGGAGCGCAATGTTCGCCTCAACCAAGTACACGCTTAGAAAAAAGGGTTCCAAAAGGGTTCTTCTGCTGTCCACATAGGAGAAGCCTTTCTGGTTCCAGGTAGAACCATTTTTGGTTTCAGGTGGAACGTAGTACCCTCACTTTCTGTGGAAAGGGTTCTCCATGTAACCCAAAATAGTTCTACCTGGAACAAAACAGGGATAATTATTCAAAGGGTTCTCCTATGGGGACAGCCGAATGAAACCTTTTAGGTTCTAGATAGCATTTCTTTTTCTCTAAGAGTGGCTGAGAAAAGCAAACTGGCCGAAATAGTGTCTGCTGTAACGCATTGCTTAGATTTCTCACCTAGGGGCAAAATAGTTACTATTAAACTAAAAGTATTTAATAGTATTTATAAACTTGTTCATTCAAGCCCTGAATGGTGATTGGCTGACAGCCATAGTATATCAGATCATATATCACGGGTATGACAAAACATGCATTTTTACTGCTCTAATTACGTTGGTAACCAGTTTATAATAGCAATAAGGCACCTCGGGGTTTGAGATATATGGCCAATATACCATCGCTAAGGGCTGTGTCCAGGCACTCCGAGATGCGTCATACATAAGAACAGCCCTCAGCCGTGGTATATTGGTCATATACCACACCCCTCATTCCTTATTGCTTAAACAATCCTACATGTTCATGATAATGCATAATCATATTTCAGCAACATAAATGTGCGTAGGCCTGGAATCCAACGACTCTGGTGACACCTACATCTTTAAGCATAGGCTACGTTTCGTTTTACCAAAAGTTGGACATTTGAGAATGAAGCTCCATGGGCCGATAATATTTTATGTGTATCATCAGAACCTGCTCACAATACAATGCTGAGCTGTCATTGACAGGCCTACCCCGAGTAGGTAAATTGACACGTAGCAACTCAACGTCCTATTCAGGATGCATGGAAGAGGGATGTTATCTACGGCGGGAGGATCAGAGTCCCACCAATATATTGTACTGAGGACCGCAGCTGAACTCTACATTTAATCGAGGTTTATATTTAGATATAAAAAGTGCCTGCACTGACATGTAAATTGCCTACAAGGATGGCACTTCATTCAGCATTCAGTGACGCACATACACAAACTGTCTGAACGGACTGGTTTAAAATAGCCTACAATAACTACATACATAATAATTTTGTCTGATTCCAATAATAGTAATAGCCTAAACTAAACTAACCTACCGTCATGTTTTTGCATAATGCGTAAACTGTCTCCTAATTAGGCACTCCAGATTGCCAGTTCCATGATGCACAGTAAAAGATGTAGCTCTATCTGACCTTACCACACATGGTTCTGATTGTCTTGTCCAAATGGATACTGTTCAAGGCGATGTCCGGTTCGTGGTAGTTTACGCCGTTACTACCGTCAGTAGTTCCTGAGTAGAATCAAAATGAAACTGTGTAAAACTTCTCACTCCCAGCACTTATTTAAAGCCAGTTTCCGCGAGCGCGGGCTCCACCCCCGGCCTCGTCTCCAAGGCAACTAGGGTAACCACCCTTTCACTGTAACATACACCAACTTTATACTGCAATGTGGACTACTTCCTAGAACTCAAGTTTTACTGTAAACCAGTCCTTACATATTCCAGAGACTTCCCATCATACTATAATTGAGACATCATGTGCATGGAACTGAACTAATACCTGACACAGTTGCATCATCAAAAAGAGACCAAGGCATTCATAACAAACTTCCATGGAGGTAAAGCTTCCTGGATGCACATTTTCTATCATCAGTTATGGTTATGAAGAACCTGGGAATGTAACTTGTGATGAGTTATGAAAGGAATTTTATATGGAAAGTCTGTTAACATCCTCATCATCATCCTCATTATCTTCCTCTTCCCCCTCATCATCACCATCTTCCTCCTTCCCCTCATCATCATCCTCGTCATCAATATTATTAGATGTTCTTGCATATAGGCTGGTCTAGTTGTTGGGGTCACTTTGTTTGGCGACTCTAGCAGTCTGGACTTACCACCTGGCAGTCAAACCTGGGTTGTACACCTTAAGACCATGCTATTCCACAGAGATAAAGCTTGGGCTCGGGTCTTCAGGTCTCACACAAGATCCCTCATCATGCGAGCATAGTTCACTGAACCACTTCCACTCCACTTGCACGCAGAGCTACAGATAGTAAGAGCAACTAGGTCAAGCAGGTTCAATCTTTCCTGCCAATGGAGTCTATAGTTCAGTCCAGTCTTTATCAAACTATTACTGTGAGTGGGGCAGTGATATCGTCCCAATCCCTGTAATTTTACAATCGTGACATGGAGGTTTATAACTTTGTAGGGTTGGCCAAGGGAGGACCTTGAGAGTAATTACTCACAATCATTTAGCAACAAATAAAGGGCGATAGAAGGAAACATCCACTGAGGGATGGCCCACCTTAAATTAATGGCAGTGAATACTGAGGGATGGCCCACCTTAAATTAATGGCAGTGAATACTGAGGGATGGCCCACCTTAAATTAATGGCAGTGAATACTGAGGGATTTTTTAGGCATGGGTTGATTGTGCACACAGTAACTGAGCTGTATTGCACTTATTAAATGTATATGGTTCTATAACATAGGAACTGTAGTCATAAACCTTCTATATAAACTGTTGTTAATGTAACAGTATAGCTTCCGTCCCTCTCCACGCCCCTACCTGGGCTTGAACCAGGGACCCTCTGCACACATCAACAACTGCCTCCCACGAAGCATCGTTACCCATCGTTCCACAAAAGCCACGGCTCTTGCAGAGCAAGGGGAACAACTACTTCAAGGACTCGAGTGAAGTCACCGATTGAAACGCTATTAGCGCGCACCCCGCTAACTAGCTAGCCATTTCACATCGGTTACATTAAGGTGATGCAAAGTGATGTTTGTCCACAGTGTTGTTTGATTGACAGTTTCTTAAGAGAGAGTCGAGGGTAGAGACAGTCAGAACAGAGAGACAGAGGGGAGAATACACACAAAGAAAATGGTTCTGTATTAGTGCCAGATTAGGGTTCTTTGGCTTGTAACCATTGCAGATCCCTTTTTGGTGCTATATAGAACCTTTTTTAAGGTTAAATAAAGAACCATGCTCATAAGGTTCTAAATGGAACCTGTATGGTGCTATAAAGAACCTTTTCCTAAGATTATTTAAGATGACTCAGTACACGTTGATTCATACTCAGTAGAAGTTGAGTCAGTAGAAGTTGCGTTAACCTCAGTAGAAGATTAGTCATTCTTATTAGAAGTTGAGTCAGTCTCTGTAAGAGTTGAGTCATTCTTGGTAGGAGTTGAGTCATTCTTATTAGAAGTTGAGTCAGTCTCTGTAAGAGTTGAGTCATTCTTGGTAGGAGTTGAGTCAGTCTCAGTAGAAGTTGAGTCAGTCTCTGTAAGAGTTGAGTCATTCTTGGTAGGAGTTGAGTCAGTCTCAGTAGAAGTTGAGTCAGTCTTGGTTGAAGTTGAGTTAATCTCATTTGAAGTTGAGTCATTCTCAGTAGAAGTTGAGTCAGTCTCATTAGAAGTTGAGTCATTCTCAGTAGAAGTTGAGTCAGTCTCAGTAAAAGTTGAGTCATTCTCAGTAAGAGTTGAGTCATTCTCGGTAGGAGTTTAGTCAGTAGAAGTTGAGTCAGTCTGATAAAAACTTGACTGGACTATAGACTCCATTGGCAGGGCAAATTTGCTTTGTTGGTATAGTTTCTCTGATTATCTGTCGCTCTGCGTACAAGTGGAGCGGAGGTGGTTCAGTGAGCTATGCGTGCATAATGAGTGATCTCGTCTGAGACCTGGAGACCCGAGCCTAGGCTATAGATAAGTGTACTGACATGGTCTTGATGTGTGCTGACAACCCAGGTTTGACTGCCAAACAAAACTGCCACAAGAACTAGACTATATGCAACGACATTGAATAATATTGATGATGAGGATGGTGAGGGGAAGGAGGAAGATGATGATGATGATGAGGAGGATGCTGAGGGGAGGAGGAAGATGATGCTGAGGATGATGCTGAGAGGAAGGAGGAAGATGATAATGATGATGAGGATGAGGATGAGGGGAAGGAGGAAGCTGCTGCTGATGATGATGATGAATAAGAGGAGAAGGAGGATGATAAGGGGAAGGAGGAAGTTAATGATGAGGGGAAGAAGGAAGATGATGATGAGGATGATGATGAGGAGGAGGAGGAGGATGATGATGAAGATGTTTAAAGACTTTCCATATAAAATTCCTTTAACAACCCATCACAAGTTACACTCACTGTGCTTCCAGGACATTTTACCTCCATGGAAGTGTGTTACTTGTGGCTTTGGCTCCTTTTAATTATGCAAAGTGTCAGGTATAAGTTTAGTTCAGTGCACATGATGTCTCAATTATAGTATGATGGGAAGTCTCTGGATTTTGTGTCAACTCTTACGGAGACTGTGTGCAAATAGAGTGTGCAAATATAAACACTGTACAGATAAACAGCACGAAAAATAAAGATTGAGAGAGAGTTGAGAGAGTTTTATTTTTTACTTATTGTAACCTTGATTTTACCAGGCAGGTCCATTAATTAAAAAAAATCGTATTGACAATGACAGAAAGACAGTGGGCAGAAAGTGTAAGAACGAGAGAGACAGAGAGAGAGAGAGAGAGAGACAGAAAGAGAGAGAGACAGAAAGAGAGAGAGACAGAGAGAAATGCAGAAACAGAGAGAAAGAGAGGAGAGTGAGATCTGCAGTAGTACGGTTCTGTCTGATCACATCATCCCCTCTGACTCTGTTTGAGGAATTTGTGCGAGTCCAGCCAAGTCACACGCCTTTCTGCGCTATGTCTGACCCAGGCCATAACCCTAACCCAGCCAGACGATAGCCTCTCACACTACAGGAATCAGGCCTCATTTTACAGGTGGCCTACCCTGTCATAAAAATAAAACCTAACGCCATCTCAGGAAGGCCCAGAAATGATCCAGTGAGAGAGAGATCTGAGCAGATGAGGGTGTCTGTCTTCAGTGCTGTAGTGTACAGTACGAGAGCCCCATCCTTCAGTCAATGGAAAGTAATCCTCATCCACAGAGACCTTCTCACAAAACATTACCACACTCCACCAAGTTCAGCTGGTTATGTATTCACAGTTATACAAGAGCTAGAGTCGATCAGGTGATGGGCATATTTTGTGGATAAGGATTTCCTATATGCAGGCACGTGCTTGCAGTGAGTGCGTTCTGTGTAAGGGTATACAGTTGGATTCGGAAGTTTACATACACCTTAGCCAAATACATTTAAACTCAGTTTTTCACAATTCCTGACATTTAATCAGAGTAAAAATTCCCTGTTTTAGGTCAGGTAGGATCACCACTTTGTATTAGGAATGTGAAATGTCAGAATAATAGTAGAGAGAATGATTTATTTCAGCTTTAATTTCTTTCATCACATTCCCAGTGGGTCAGAAGTTTACATACACTCAATTAGTATTTGGTAGCATTGCCTTTAAATTGTTTAACTTGGGTCAAATGTTTCGGGTAACCTTCTACAAGCTTCCCACAATAAGTTGGGTGAATTTTGACCCATTTCTCCTGACAGAGCTGGTGTAACAGAGTCAGGTTTGTAGGCCTCCTTGCTCGCACATGCTTTTTCAGTTCTGCCCATATTTTCATCTAAGAAGTTCATGAATTCATCACTGCTGTAGTGAAAGCCATCCTCTCTTGTTGAGTGTTGCTTTTAAGTTAGCTTTGTGACAGTATAAAAATTACATTTTGGATTGTTCTTATTCTCCTAAAACCCCTATTACGGTGGGAGATTTTAATATGGTTTAAAATACCTCTATTGACCTCCTTGAGCCAGTCCTTCTCATACAGCTGCAACTGTATATGCATTTGTAAATCAAGACCTTTCTTGAGTTGGGCTCAGTGTGTGTGTGTGTGTGTGTGTGTGTGTGTGTGTGTGTGTGTGTGTGTGTGTGTGTGTGTGTGTGTGTGTGTGTGTGTGTGTGTGTGTGTGTGTGTGTGTGTGTGTGTGTGTGTGTGTGTGTGTGTGTGTGTGTGTGTGTGTGTGTGTGTGTGTGCGTGCGTGCATGCGTGTGTGCATGTGTGTGTATCCAACAACTGTTGCGAGGGAGTAAAAGATGTTAGGGACAATGTAGGTGTCACACCCTGACCTTAGTATTCTTTGTTTTCTTTGTTATTTTGGTTAGGTCAGGGTGTGACATGGGTGATGTATGTGTTTTTGGCTTGTCTAGGAGTTTTGTATGTTTATGGGGGTGTTTTCTATCTCTAGGTGTTTTTGTAAGTCTATGGTTGGCTAGATTGGTTCTATTGTTGTCTCTGATTGGGAACCATATTTAGGCAGCCATATTCTTTGGGTATTTTGTGGGTGATTGTTCCTGTTACCAGTGTTCCTATGTGTTAGTGTTCACATTACGGGACTGTTTCATCTTTGTTGGTTTATTGTTTTGTTCGTTGTTTAAGTATCCCATTAAAATATGGATTATCATCACGCTGCATTTTGGTCCTCCTCTCTTTCACCCGAAGACAGTCGTTACAGTAGGATGAATCACAATAATTGTTTGCCATAATGTATTTTGGTAATGGCGATACTGGCGAGAGGTAAAAATCCTTTGCATAAACTGCCTACATTATTACAAATATTAATTGCTAATATTAATTGAAAATAAGATAAACAGGATTTTTCAAATATAGGTATATATTTTAATGGAAGTAAGGATGGTGGAAATGCATTTAGCGGCTGATCTGCTTCTGTTCTGATGGTGGCACTATGTGCTCTTTTCGAAGGAAACTCGGGTTGAGGAGGGGTTTTAGCAGGTGTGGACCAATTGGAGGTGAAGAGAGAAGGAATATAATATCTATTGTTGACAGGAAACTGATTCAACAATTTTAGATGAAGTTTTGAGGAAAAAGGACAGGGGGCGAAATGTATTTCTCCCATGGGCAAAGAAATTCAAAAGGGGTAATGATATTAATTAACAGTCATTTTGATCCAAATGTGCAAATTGTCCAAATAGATCCTCAAGGCAAATGGATGAGTTTAAATATGTTATTGGACCATAACCAGATATGGCTTATTAACCTATATGGTCCAAAGCTTATTTGAAAATATATATTAGAATTTATCAACTCTACAAGCAACACTATACTCTATTATTATGGTGGGAGATTTTAATATGGTTTAAAATATCTCTATTGACCATAAAGGAAATCACACTACAGCATATCACCCTCAGGCACTTAAGGAAATCATGAATGTCATGGATATATTGGAATTAGTGGATATATGGAGGCTTAAATACCCTGACCTAGTGAGATATACATGGCGGAGGCTTAATCAAGCTAGTCATCTTGATTACTTTCTTATGTCATTCTCTCTGGCACCAAAAGTCACATAATTGGCACACAATTTATATTACTCTTACAGAATTTCCACGTGGGTGAGGATATTGGAAATGTAATAAGCCTACTGGATGATAACTTGTTTTAAACTAGGACAGAAGAATTTATAACTGACTTTTTCCGACATAACATAGGTACAGCAGATCCCCTTATTGTATGGGACACTTTTAAATGTGCCTTTAGAGGCCATGCAATTCAGTTCTCATCTATAAAACAAAGGAAATTGAAGGACTAACAGTACAGTTAGATAGCAATAAAAACTGTACCATAGAGGCTCAGAGTAAGTTAGAGGAAAAACACAAAGAAAGCTCCAAGTTCTCCCACTTAAAAAGATGAGAGAGGCCTGTAATTTTCATCATAGGTACACTTCAACTATGACAGACAAAATGAGAAAAAATATCCAGAAAATCACATTGTAGGATTCTTTTTCTAATTTTGTCTGTCATAGTTGAAGTGTACCTATGATGAAAATTACAGGCCTCTCTCATCTTTTTAAGTGGGAGAACTTGCACAATTGGTGGCTGACTAAATACTTGTTTGCCCCACTGTAGATGGGAGCTGAAAGGGTGGGGTTAACAACAATAAGAGAACAAATGTAAACATACGGGGCCTGTAAAATATATATAGGTTCAGAACTTCTGTGAAATAGCACAGTTACAAATAGAAATCAAACTGGATGGACATCAGAAATAGAGGAAGGACTAAAAACAAACAAAAGATAACTATTTTAAAACAGATTGTGTCTGTAAAATGTGTATAGTATGTATAAACTGAAGGTAGAAGCCTACGTGTTATTGTTTATTAGTTTACTCCAATTGGGGGAGGGTGGTAGGGTTAGGGGAGGGGTGGTAGGGTTGGGGCAGGGGTGGTAGGGTTAGGGGAGGGGTGGTAGGGTTAGGGGAGGGGTGGTAGGGTTTGGGAAGGGGTGGTACGGTTTGGGGAGGGGTGGTAGGGTTAGGGGAGGGGGGGTAGGGTTAGGGGTGGTAGGGTTAGGGGAGGGGTGGTAGGGTTAGGGGAGGGGTGGTAGGGTTTGGGGAGGGGTGGTAGGGTTAGGGGTGGTAGGGTTAGGGGAGGGGTGGTAGGGTTAGGGGTGGTAGGGTTAGGGGAGGGGTGGTAGGGTTAGGGGAGGGGTGGTAGGGTTTGGGGAGGGGTGGTAGGGTTAGGGGAGGGGTGGTAGGGTTAGGGGTGGTAGGGTTTGGGGAGGGGTGGTAGGGTTAGGGGAGGGGTGGTAGGGTTAGGGGAGGGGTGGTAGGGTTAGGGGAGGGGTGGTAGGGTTGGGGAGGGGTGGTAGGGTTTGGGGAGGGGTGGTAGGGTTAGGGGAGGGGTGGTAGGGTTTGCGTGGAATAATAAAGGTATGTTCTAAAAAATGTAAAAGATTAAAAAGACATTTGGTGGTTGTCATTGGGTCAGAATTTATGCCTCCACTGCTGTCCTCGCATGTCTCGGTATCGGCCAATCATCTCTGCCTCGCCAAAATATCAGTTGGGGGTAGAAGCTGTTCAGGTGGCTTTTGGTCCCAGACTTGGCGCTACGGTATCGCTTGCCATGAGGTACCAGAGTGAACAGTCTATGGTTTGGGTGGCTGGGGTCTTTGACAATTTTTAGGCCCTTCTTCTGACACCGCCTGGTATAGAGGTCCTGGATGGCAGGGAGCTCGGCCCCAGTGATGTACTAGGCCACTACCCTCTGTAGCGCCTTGTGATCGAGGCACGGTGCAATTGCCATACCAAGCGGTGATACAGCCAGTCAAGATGCTCTCAATGGTGCAGCTGTAGAACTTTTTGAGGATGTGAGGGGCCATGCCAAATATGTTTAACCTCCTGAGTAGGAAGAGGTGTAGTCGTGCATGTGTTTTGTGTGCAAGGTGTATGCGCAGATGTGTGTGCGTGCCTGTGAGCATTGGCGTGTTCTTACGATGTGTTCACCATCCCTTCTCCTCATCCTATCAATTCCACCCCAGAGATCAAAGGTTCCCTAATCGCTATGGTGATATGAAAGGATGGGCATCCATTCAGCACTCAGCCATATAAATGAGACAGGGATGGTTTGCTTCAACATTCCGACTTCATCATAATTTTTAAGCCTTTTGTCGAGAACATACTTGGCTTTTACATTAGGGATGGTTTGGGTGGGTTGTATTTGTGTGTATGGATGAGGCATCAACTTGAACTTTATTTGACAGTTCCTCTAACATTGATAACACCATGTTAACCTTGTGAATTTACAAGTTATTAATCAGGGTGAGATAGATTCCAGGTGAGGTGAGAGAGAAAGCAGACAACAATTACTCCTTGGCAGGCAGCAATAAGAGGAAGACTGACAGTTTATTACCTGTTTTACCCTCCTTTCAGAGGGACAGTTTAATCCCTGATACCCTCCTTTCAGAGGGACAGTTTAATACCTGTGATACCCTACTTTAATTGCTTAACTCACTATCAGATAGCAGCAGTATTTATTTTATTTAAATTGTATTTTATTTCACCTTTATTTAACCAGGTAGGCTAGTTGAGAACACCTTTATTTAACCAGGTAGGCTAGTTGAGAACACCTTTATTTAACCAGGTAGGCTAGTTGAGAACACCTTTATTTAACCAGGTAGGCTAGTTGAGAACACCTTTATTTAACCAGGTAGGCAAGTTGAGAACAAGTTCTCATTTACAACTGCGACCTGGCCAAGATAAAGCAAAGCAGTGCGACACAAACAACAACACAGAGTTACAGTAGGAGTTATTATTCATACCCATGTGAGAGACGCAGACTCAGTCTCAACCTTTAAGTCTTTACTGAAGACTCATCTCTTCAGTGGGTCATATGATTGAGTGTAGTCTGGCCCAGGAGTGTGAAGGTGAACAGAAAGGCTCTGGAGCAACGAACCTCCCTTGCTGTCTCTGCCTGGCCGGTTCCTCTCTTTCCACTGGGATTCTTTGCCTCTAACCCTATTACAGGGGCTGAGTCACTGGCTTACTGGTGCTCTTTCATGCCGTCCTTATGAGGGGTGCGTCACTTGAGTGGGTTGAGTCTCTGACGTGATCTTCCTGTCTGGGTTGGCGCCACCCCTTGGGTTGTGCCGTGGCGGAGATCTTTGTGGGCTATACTCGGCCTTGTCTCAGGATGATAAGTTGGTAGTTGTAGATATCCCTCTAGTGGTGTGGGGGCTGTGAGCCCTCCGTGAGCCCTCTCTTGGTAGGTTTGTTGTGGTGCCATATTCTTTAAATTTTTTAACAATGGATTTAATGGTGCTCATTGGGATGTTCAAAGTTTCTGATCTTTTTTTATAACCCAACCCTGATCTGTACTTCCCCACAACAATGTCCCTGACCTGTTTGGAGAGCTCCTTGTTCTCCATGGTGCCGCTTGCTTGGTGGTGCCCCTTGCTTGGTGGTGTTGCAGACTCTGGGGCCTTTCAGAACCGGTGTATGCATACTGAGATCATGTGACACTTAGATTGCACACAGGTGGACTTAATTGAATTACTTATGTGACTTCTGCAGGTAATTGGTTGCACCAGATCTTATTTAGGGGCTTCATAGCAAAGGGTTGAATACATATGCACGCACCACTTTTCCGTTATTTATTTTTTAGAATTTTTAATTCCATTCCAAACCCTTGACTTTGTTGTCCTTAAGCCATTTTGCCACAACTTTGGAAGTATGCTTGGGGTCATTGTCCATTTGGGAGACCCATTTGTGACCAAGCTTTAACTTCCTGACTGATGTCTTGAGATATTGCTTCAATATATCCACATAATTTTCCACCCTCATGATGCCATCTATTGTGTGAAGTGCACCAGTCCCTCCTGCAGCAAAGCACCAGTGCTTCACGGTTGGGTTGGTGTTCTTCGGCTTGCAAGCCTCCCCATTTTTCCTCCAAACATAACGATGGTCACTATGGCCAAACAGTTTGTTTTTTGTTTCATCAGTCCAGAGGACATGTCTCCAAAAAGTACGATCTTTGTCTCCATGTGCAGTTGCAAACTGTAGTCTGGCTTTTTTATGGCGGTTTTGGAGCAGTGGCTTCTTCCTTGCTGAGCGGCCTTTCAGATTATGTGGATATAGGACTTGTCTTACTGTAGATATAGATACTTTTGTACCTGTTTCCTCCAGCTTCTTCACAAGGTTCTTTGCTGTTGTTCCGGGATTGATTTGCACTTTTCGCACCAAATACGTTCATCTCTAGGAGACAGAACGTGTCTCCTTCCTGAGTGGTATGACGGCTGCATGGTCCCATGGTGTACATACTTGCGTACTATTGTTTGTACGGAAGAACGTGGTACCTTCAGGCAGTTGGAAATTGCTCCCAAGGATGAACCAGACTAGAGGAGGTCTACAATTTTGTTTCTGAGGTCTTGGCTAAAACGTCTGACCCACTGGAATTGTGATAAAGTGAATTATAAGTGAAATAATCTGACTGTAAACAATTGTGGGAAAAATTACTTGTGTCATGTACAAAGTAGGTGTCCTAACTGACTTGCCAAAACTAGAGTTTTTTAACTAACAAGAAATTTGTGGAGTGGTTGAAAAATCAGTTGTAATGACTCCAACCTAAGTGCATGTCAACTTCCGACTTCAACTGTACATTGTAACTGCCAACGCCCCTGGGATAATGTACATTTTCTGCAGCATTACGACAGCTCAACGACACAATGGTAGCAGGGATTATCTGACCTGGGCTTGGGTCATTGATAAGTCATTGTCTCAACGCAGCCTTGAAACGCGTGGGCAGGCTTCAGTATCCAAGATGATTTGGATGGGCTCCGTCATTCCTGTAGAGCATCTTCTGTTTCCAGAAGGTGTCAAAGTTATCTGTAAAAGTTATTCCAACAGAGCTACAGTAATATTCTAGCCAGGTGTGCAATGCCAGTAGCCTGCTGAATCTTTCACACCCATGGTCGAATGATGGTACTGGACCTGATGGTCAGACCCGATGGACACGAGCCAGCTGTAGTATCCATTGTGGATTCTGAATGGGCTTGGAGTCTCAGACAGCCTCAAGGTCCGATGAAGGGGAGCTCAGAGGATATGAACCCGAGGTTGAAGCCATCGGAGAAGAAGACAGAACAAAGGTTGAAGGCGCAAGTAACTCCCGATCTGATCTATAATTGGAAGAACTCAGGGTAGAAGGCGTTGGAACCTCTGGATCCAGGGCGGCAAAGCTGTTTCTAGTCTGTGTCCAGTCCGGGCTTGCCATTGCCAAGGAGGCCCCTATTGCCAGAGGTCGCTGCTTTTGACTTCCGCGGTGAGTGACATATCTCCAAGGCTGGTTTGTAGGATTGAGAACAGGAACATCCACCAAGTCATCCGGATATAACCTACTAACTCCGTTATCCAAGGAAGGGGGAAACCACTTTGGGGAGGGATCCCTGCAGAGCAGCGGACAGTCGGCTGCAGAGCACCGGCCAGCCTGCTGTGGAGAGCCAACACAGCGGTGACACTTCCACTAGGCCAGAGTGGCATCCGGCTACTAGGATAGTGTAGAAAGAAAAAGCAGGCGGGCATGGATTCCTCAGTAGCGTGTGTAAGTTAAATACTTGTTTGTTAAGAGTAGCCACTTTTTACGTTGAAAGTCCGGGCGGTCCACATTGTCCCGCAATAGAGCAAAATAAACACAGCTCCTGCAGCTTTGAAAATGTTTATTAGCATCCTCCATTCGAGGCTACAGGATAGCTAGGCTAACCAGTTTACGGTGCATTTGGAAAGTATTCAGACCCATTTTTCCACATTTTGTTACTTTACAGCCTTATTCTAATATTGATTACATCATTTTCCCCCTCATCAATCGACACACAATGCCCCATAATGACAAAGCAAACAAACAGGTTTTTAGAAAAATCTGAAATATAACATTTACATAAGTATTCAGACCCTTTACTCAGTACTTTGTTGAAGCACCTTTGACAGCTTTGAGTCTTCTTGGGTATGACTCGACAAGCTTGGCACACCTGTATTTAGGGAGTTTCTCCCATTCTTCTCTGCAGATCCTCTCAAGCTCTGTCAGGTTTGATGGGGAGTGTCGCTGCACAGCTATTTGCAAATCTCTCCAGAGATGGTCTATCGGGTTTAAGTCCGGGGTCTGGCTGGGCCACTCAAGGACATTCAGAGACTTGTCCCGAAGCCACTCCTCCGTTGTCTTGGCTGTGTGCTTAGGGTCGATGTCCTGTTGGAAGGCGAACCTTCGCCCCAGTCTGAGGTCCTGAGAGCTCTGGAGAAGGTTTCCGTCAAGGATCTCTCTGTACTTTGCTCCGTTCATCTTTCCCTCAATCCTGACTAGTCTCCCAGTCCCTGCCACTGAAAAACATCCCCACAACATGATGCTGCTACCACCGTGCTTCACCGTAGGGATGTGGCCAGGTTTCCTTCAGATGTGACACTTGGCATTCAGTTCAATCTTGGTTTCATCAGACCAGAGAATCTTGTTTCTCATGGTCTGACAGTCTTTAGGTGCCTTTTGGAAAACTCCAAGCAGGCTGTCATGTGCCTTTTACTGAGGATTGGCTTCCGTCTGGCCACCATACCATAAAGGCATGATTGGTGGAGTGCTGGAAAGTTCTCCCATCTCCACAGAGGAACTCTATCAGAGAGACCATCAGGCTCTTGGTCACCTCACGGTTCAAGACCCTCTCTCCGATTGCTCCGTTTGGCCGGGTGGCCAGCTCTAGGAAGAGTCTTGATGGTTTCAAACTTCAATTTAAAAATCATGGAGTAAATGTGTAAATGTGATATTTTATTTTTGATAAATTTGTCCCCCTCCACACATTTCTAAAAAACTGTTTTTGCTTTGTCATTATGGGGTATTGTGTGTAGATTGTTGAGGCAGGATTTAAAAAAAAAATCATTTTTAGAATAAGTCTGTAACGTAGCAAAATGTGGAAAAAGTGAAGGGGTCTGAATACTTTCCGAATGCCCTGTAAATGCTCATCCATACACAACTACAACCTCTGGATTTGAACAGGAGTTCCTGATGGAGTTCCTCTGGATTGGTTTCAAAAAAGTGTTCATTCCACAGTTAAAAAGGACAACCCTTCTACCCCTAACTCAGTGTAGCATAACCCTCCCCTAAGAGGAACAGGGTCACCTCCAGGCTCCAAGCCAGGCTGCCTGAATCACACACAGATGTGGCTATGAAGTCACAGATCATACCACGCACACTTCTCCACACTACACCACCCCCTAACACCAGCCCTCTTGTCAACCAGCGTCACTAGTTGTTTTTGCAAGTGTGTAAAAATGATTGCCTTTCTCTATGACTACTATGATCACTAGTTGTTTCTGCAAATGAGTGTCACCTTTGGTTGGTTCCTGTGAATGAGTGCCACCTTTGATTGGTTCCTGTGAATGGGTGCCACCTTTGATTGGTTCTTGTGAATGGGTGCCACCTTTGATTGGTTCCTGTGAATGAGTGCAACCTTTGATTAGTACCTGTGAATTAGTGTCATTTTTTTGTGTTTTTTTGTGAACGAGATTCACCTTTAATTGGTTCTTGTGAATTAGTATCACCTTTGATTGGTTCTTGTGAATGAGTGAAACCTTTGATTGGTTCCTGTGAAACATCAGTACTGTAATTTTTAGTATTTTGGTTTGTTTTCAATAAAACAATTCTCAGAGCAGGCTCAAATGTCATAAATGGTCTTCTGTATGTGGACTAGTGTATGTGGACTAGTGTATGTAGACTACTGTAAGTGGACAACTGTATGTAGACTGCTCTATCTGGACTACTCTATGTGGACTACTGTATGTGGACTACTCTATGTAGACAACTGTATATGGACTAGTGGTGTAGACCTTACCGTGAAATGCTTAGAAAATATGTACTAAATAAACTAGCATTATGGCTAATGAATCCAGGTAACATCTCCAGCCCTCTCCAATAGGGCATTATTTAATAAGACCGATGGGGTGTGGTAGCTGACCAATATACCACGGCTAAGGGCTGCTCTTAGGCCCAATGTGAAATGTGTGTTATATTATACAGCGCCTTCGGAGAGTATTCAGACCCCTTTACTTATTCCTTTTTACCTTACAGCCTTATTCTAAAATTGATTAAATAAATATGAATACTCAGCAATCCACACACAATACCCCATAATGACAAAGCAAAAACAGGTTTTTAGAAATGTTTGCAAATTTATTACAAATTAAAAACAGAAATACCTTATTTACATGAGTATTCAGACCCTTTGCTTTGAGACTCAAAATTGAGCTCAGGTGCATCCTGTTTCCATTGATCATCCTTGAGATGTTTCTACAACTTGATTCAATTGATTGGATATGATTTGGAAAGGCTCACAACTGTCTATATAAGGTCCAACAGTTGACAGTGCATGTCAGAGCAAAAACCAAGCCATGCGGTCAAAGGAATTGTCCGTAGAGCATCGAGACAGGATCTGGGGAAGGGATGAAGGTCCCCAAGAACACAGTGACTTCAATCATTCTTAAATGGAAGAAATTTGGAACCACCAAGGCTCTTCTTAGATCTGGCCTCCCGGCCAAACTGAACAATCGGGGGAGAAGGGACTTAGTCAGGGAGGTGATCAAGAACCCGATTGTCCCTCTGACAGAGCTCTAGAGTTCGTCTGTGTAGATGGGAGAACCTTCTAGAAGGACAACCATCTCTGCAGCACTCCACCAATCAGGCCTTTATGGTAGAGTGGCCAGGCGGATGCCACTCCTTAGTAAAAGGCACATGACAGCCTGCTTGGAGTTCGCCAAAAGGCACCTAAAGACTCTCAGACCGCGAGAAACAAGATTCTCTGGTCTAATGAAACCAAGATCGAACTCTTTGGCCTGAATGCCAAGCGTCACATCTGGAGGAAACCTGGCACCATCCTTACGGTGAAGCATGGTGGCAGAATCATGCTATGGGAATGTTTTTCAGGGGCAGGGGCAGGGACAGGGAGACTAGTCAGGATCGAGGCAGAGATGAACAGAGCAAAGTACAGAGAGATCCTTGATGAAAACCTGCTCCAGAGCTCTCAGGACCTCAGACTGGAGCAAAGGTTCACCTACCAACACGATGACAACCCTAAGCACACAGCCAAGACAACGCATGAGTGGCTTCGGTACAAGTCTCTGAATGTCCTTTTGTGGCACAGCCAGAACCAGGACGAACATCTCTGGAGAGACAGCAACTCTCCCCATCCAACCTGACAGAGAATGAGAGAATCTGCAGAGTAGAATGGGAGAAACCCACAAATATAGGTGTGCCAAGCTTGATGCATCATACCCGAGAAGACTCAAGGCTGTAATCGCTGTCAACGGTGCTTCAACAAAGTACTGATTGAAGGGTCTCAATACCTATGTAAATGTTATATTTACGGTTTTTATTGTTTAGCAAAATGCCACATTTCTTGTTTTTCTTTGTCATTATGGGATTTTGTGTGTAGATTGATGAATTGGAAAAAACTATTTAATCAATTTTAGAATAAGGCTGTAACCTAACAAAATGTAGAAAAAGTCAAGTGGTCTGAATTCTTTCTGAAGCAACTGTATGTTAATAACAGCCTTATGACTTTTGTTTTGTCATTTGCCGTATATCAAGAACAGCGTAGTACTACTCAGCTAGAACCGTAAACAAGTATTTTTGCGTCATACCCATGGTTGCCTATATAGTCTGACATACACACGGCTGGAATGCTGTTTTAGGCAATCAGCATCCAGGATCCAAACTACTCTGTTTGTAAACAGAGATGGATCCCTGTGGAGAGACATTGCGCTTTCATCTCCTTTGAACTCTCTGACACAGAAATGCGGTTGGACAAGTTACTCTGTCTTTTAAAATGATGCATAGTTGAGATGTCATCGATGGGGTGTTGTCTGAGTTAGGTTGGATTTAAAAAATAATTTTTGCAGTGTGCTGAGTCCTTATGGTGCTGGCCACCGCTCTCTCTCTCTCTCTCTCTCTCTCTCATTCTTCTCTCTGCTCTCTATTTGAATTTCTCTTTCTTCTCTTTCTCTGCTCTCTATTTGAATTTCTCTCTCTCTTTCTTCTCTCTCTGCTCTCTATTTGAATTTCTCTCTCTCTCTCTCTCTCTTTCTTCTCTCTGCTCTCTATTTGAATTTCTCTTTCTTCTCTCTCTCTGCTCTCTATTTGAATTTCTCTCTCTCTTTCTTCTCTCTCTGCTCTCTATTTGAATTTCTCTCTCTCTCTCTCTCTCTTTCTTCTCTCTGCTCTCTATTTGAATTTCTCTTTCTTCTCTCTCTCTGCTCTCTATTTGAATTTCTCTTTCTCTTTCTTCTCTCTCTCTGCTCTCTATTTGAATTTCTCTCTCTCTTTCTTCTCTGCTCTCTATTTGAATGTCTCTCTCTTTCTTCTCTCTCTGCTCTCTATTTGAATTTCTCTCTCTCTTGCTCTCTCTTTCTTCTCTCTCTCTCTGCTCTCTATTTGAATTTCTCTCTCTCTCTTTCTTCTCCCTCTGCTCTCTATTTGAATTTCTCTCTCTCTCTCTCTCTCTCTCTCTCTCTCTCTCTCTCACTCTGCTCTCTCTTTGCTCTCTATTTGAATTTCTCTCTCTCTCTTTGAATTTCTCTGTCTCTGTCCTATGTCTTTCTCTCCTTCTCCCTCACCCTCTCTTTGGTGTGGGTTTAATGTTACTGAAGTAACTAAGGGAATCCAGCGGTGGTTATGGGCTGAGGCCCCAGCTAATTCTCAGCTGGATGGATTTGTTTTCCTCCTGTGTTGTGGCATCCGCCTGTTTCCCACAGTAACCTGACGAGTGACAGGAGAGGCCTAAAGCTTGCTGCCTCCAGCAACTCTCATCTCCACCACATCCCCATGTTATGGGGTACACAGTGTGTGTGTGTTTGTATGTCAAGTGCGTGCATGCTTGTTAGTGTGTGAGAGTTGAGTGTATGTGTGTGCTTATATGCATGTGTGTGCAGACGTGTGTGTGCAGACGTGTCATGTCGGTAGGGGGCACAAGGGCACGTGCCCCCTCAGATTGTATATTTTTTCTGATATTAAATTAATTACTAAACTTAATTTTTAAGACCACACTTTATCATAATTATTTATAAAAATAACTGTCATCGGTATTTTGGGGATGGGGCACACTGACGGGACTAGGCAAAGAGTACCACCAGCCACCCCCCCCTCCCCTCCCCACATTCTCCCTAGTAAGTCATTCCTTCCAAGGACACACACAGCATTTGATTTGATTTTAGCTGCCGGTGATGGGCAGGACTCGCAGCAGGTATGTTTGTATATTCATTTCACCTAATTTACCCTATTGATTCCTTCTTGATGAATAAATACAACAAAAATGTTTTTGTTGTGTCTCTGTAACACTAGCCACCTAGACATTTAACGAAGTTGGCTTTAGCTTGCCAACTAGATATATTCTCATAACTAGCTACCAAGCTACTTCAGGCTATCAATCAAGGTAGATTAGCTAGCGTGTCAAATTATTTTAGCTGGAATTCCTGCTGGCAAGGTTGGTAGACGTTAGAAAATACTAAAATGGCTTTAATTATTGGGTTATGATACTATATACCAGTGTGGCATTTGTACTAAACTCCTAAGGCTTAAAAGTTCTTAAAGAATCAATTAAAATCATAATTGAACAAGAGGTACTCTTAGATAACCTATGCAGAAAAATACACATATTTTTAACATAGAATTAGGCATTATGATTATGGCTAAAGATTGCAGGAAAAATCTGTTTCAGGTGTTTGAAAAATGCGATATTCTCTATCCCCCTCCATCATCACGTACTTTGTTCCCCTTGTACAGTAATGGATGCATGACACCCCTGTGTGTGTGTGTGTGTACAGTCGTCTACTCTGCTGTTTAACACCAACATTAAATCGATCTCGCCTGCTGCTCTCCTTCTGTCAACACTTCACTGTCCCTTTCCCGGTTCCTCCTCCCTCTCTCCTGGTCCTCCATTTGGCCTTTCACTAAACACTGCAAACCTCTGGACCTAAGATTGTAGCTCATGTCTGTACATGCCTGGTCCATTTGATGTCTGACCTCTCACTCTCTGCACCACTTGAAAATCAGATATGAATACCCTGAAAGCCTTTAATTAGGCCAAACCAGAGCCATATATTTAGAGAGTTAGGCCAACCGTGAGAATTTGAAAATGGTTCTAATTCTAGATATTCTGTTACATAGCATTGTTTACATTTTCCCCATGTTAATGGGGAGCTAACATGGCTGCCATAGAACATTGTAGTATCATGTAAATGCATCATAATGCAGAAGCTTTTGGCCAAACTATAAGTGGAGGGGGTTAGGAAGCTACCTCCAAGACAAGGGCATTGGCAACTTCCAAACCAGTAAGGGTCATAGATGAAAGTTGTGCAGGTTGGCATTTATTGTCATGAATCTTGCCCTGAAGGCAAAATAGTCACTAGCTGGCACAGCCACACAGTCATTCAATCTGATTTGAAACCTAACCCCAACCTTAAAGTGGCTATCAGCAATTAAAAAACTAGCAAAGCATTTTGGTAAAAAGTTGAGGGACAGGGCTGAAGAAATGTAACACTCAAATTCATAGACAGAGCTATAGATACATTAGGTGGTGTTTCGAAGCTTTACAGTCTTTGTTTACAAACATTGCAGTAAAACAAGCTTGTATTTTGGGTTCTGATAGGGTATGACAGTTGAACTGAGCTCATGAAGAATTTATACTCTTCAAGAATCAATGGATAAATATAATTCATTCAAAAATGGATGCAGCAACTGCAGATTTCACCTTTGACACTATCCTTAATCACACTGCTAACCCTAATGCCTAACCCTAACCTTCAATTAAGACCTAAAAGCAAATGTTAGTTTTCATTCAATTGTTTTGATATAGACAATTTGGTCTTTGCAGTTGGGCCAAATAGTAGAAATCACTCAGTTCTGTCTCCAGGGCAAGATTCATGACAATAAACATCATCCTGCAAAAGTTGCTGGGAAAGTAGCGCTGTTTCTGCCCTAGTCATGACTGTACTATACATGCTGTAAACTACAAAGGGAGAAGCCAAATTCTGAACCACACCCTTCTCAAGTACGTACTCTGATACTCTTTACTCCGTTCTTTTCCCCCATTTGACCAGATCTCAGCTATTACCAATTTTATCAGTAATTACTAGCAATTGATTTATCATAAGCAGTTGATATGCTATGACAAAACTCAATAAGTTACTAATTCATTTTGTATCCCTGTTCTGTCTTATTGGTTCCTTGTGGCAGGTGAAGTCTCAAAAAGTACTAAATACACTGAGTGAACAAAACATTAAGAACACCAGCTCTTTCCATGACATAGACTGACCAGGTGACTCCAAGTGAAAGCTATGATCCCTTATTGATGTCACCTGTTAAATCCATTTCAATCGGTTTAGATGAAGGGGAGGAGACAGACTAAAGAAGGATTTTCAAGCCTTGAGACATGGATTATGAGCGTGCAATGCAGAGGGTGAATGGGCAAGACTAAATATTTAAATGCATTTGAACAGGGAATGGTAGTAGGTGCCAAGCGCACCGGTTTGTGTCTAGAATTAGAATACTGCTGGCTTTTTCACGCTTAACAGTTTCCTGTGTGTATCAAGAATGGTTACACGTGTTCTTCCACTGCGAGGACGATCAGCTGTCCGTCCTGTCTCCCTGTAACTCTGTCTTAGGAGTCTCACAGTACGGACATTGCAATTGATTGCCCTGACCACATCTGTAGTCCTCATGCCTCCTTGCAGCATGCCTAAGGCACGTTCACGTAGATTAGCAGGGACCTTGGGCATCTTTCTTTTGGTGTTTTTCCAGAGTCAGTAGAAAGGCCTCTTTAGTGTCCTAAGTTTTCATAACTGTGACCTTAATTTCCGACCGTCTGTAAGCTGTTAGTGTCTTAACGACCGTTCCACACGTGCATGTTCATTCATTATTTATGGTTCATTGAACAAGCATGGTAAACAGTGTTTAAACCCTTTACAATGAAGATCTGTGAAGTTATTTGGATTTTTACATATTCTCTTTGAAAGACATGGTCCTTGTTGGGAACCATTGCTATGGCCTGTCTTACAGGGGTGTTTCTGCCTGGATGAGCAAGCTTCAATTATTACTGTTGACACACAGAGCCTGTCAGTAACTGGTGAGAGATTGATCAAGATTGTAATCATACAATTGCTCATGTCAGTCAGGCCGAGGAAGAAATGGAATCTGCACTTTATCACCAGGAAACAGACTAAGGGAAGGTGTGCCCCTATCAGACTGGTGCATTGGCACACTTTGAATCGCCATTGCAGGTGAATAGTCAGAAAGTCTAATGGGTAAAGTGTTGGTAATGCCCTTCAAATAAATATTGAGCTGGAATATTGTGCTGGAAATGCAGCATCCTATCTAACTATTGTAATGGCTGTCACAATACCCTATAATGTCAAAGTGGAATTGTGTTTTTAGATTTTTTTTTACAAATGAATACAAAATTAAAAGCTGAAGTGTCTTGAGTCAGTTTGTATTTATTATGGATCCCCATTAGTTCCTGCCAAGGCAGCAGCTACTCTTCCTGGGGTTTAATGTGGATCCCCATTAGTTCCAGCCAAGGCAGCAGCTACTCTTCCTGGGGTCCAAACACGTTAAGACACTTACATTACACATAAAACATCACATAAAATAACTGTCACAACACAAAATGTATACCACTATACAACAATATTACAATGCACGGGTGTGTAGATTGCGTGTGCTAGTGCTTTTGTGCGTATGTGTGTCTACCTGTGTGTGTGTCTCTTCACAGTCCCCTCTGTTCCATAAGGTGTATTTTAATCTGTTAACCGATTCTACAGCTTGCATCCGTTTTCTGAGGTGGAATAGAGCTCCATGTAGCCATGGCTCTATATAGTACTGTGCACATCCCGTAGTCTGTTCTGGAATTGTGAAGGATTGTGAAGACCTCTGGTGGCAAGTCTTGTGGGGTATTAATGGGTGTCTGAGTAGTTTAAAACAGACAGCTCGGTGCATTCACCTCTTACAAAGACAAGCAGTGACGAAGTCAATCTCTCCTCCACTTGGAGTCCTGATAGACTGACATGTCTATTATTAATGTTGGCTCTCCGTGTACATTTAAGGGCCAGCCGTGCTGGATCAACAACATTGTAGTTACTCCACAATACTGACCTAATTGCCCTGTAGGTTTTTGCTCCAACCCTAATCTAGCACACCCGATTCTAATATTCAGCTAGTTGAAGGTAAATCTCAGGGTTTGAAAAACTCTGCTGTACAGAATAAAAATATTCCAAAATAAAGCAAAAAATGTGGCAAAGGAATGAACTTTTTGTCCTGAACACAAGTGTATTGTTTATGGCAAATACAATACATTACTGAGAACACATATTTTCAAGCATAGTGGTGGCCTGCATCATGTTATGGGTATGCTTTTAATCATTAAGCACTGGGGAGCTTTTCAGGATAAAAAAACTAGAGGAAAACCTGGTTGTCTGCTTTCCAAACACAAGGCCAAATCTTTACTGGAGTTGCTAACCAAGAAGGCAGTGAACGTTCTGCGTGGCCAAGTTGCAGGTTTGACTTAAATCTATGGCAAGATCTGAAAATGGTTGTCTAGCTATGATTAAAAACCAATTTCACAGAGCTTGAAGAATTTAGAAAATAATAAAGTGGGCAAATGTGCCACAATCCAGGTGTGAAAAGCTCTTAAGACACTTATCCAGAAAGACTCAGTTGTAATTAATCACTGGAGCCTTGTGCCATCTAGCGTCCATGAGATGCAACTGTCAAATCAGCAAAAGTTTCACAACTTAAATATTTAACCTAACAGCGGACCCTAATGGAGGATTTTAAGACTGTGGGATGTTAGACAACCATGCAACATAAAATACACTAGTTTAGCAACCCCATTCCCCCCAAAAAGTCCATCTTTAAATCGACTGAAGCTGTTTCATAAACAAAGCCCTGCCCTGTCCTTTTATATGGTGTGGGAGGGGTCTTCACAGCCCTTTAGCGTTAACCTTTAAGAGTAATAACATTCAGACCAGAAACATTGGGAGTAATTTAGTTTGTGTTGAGTTTATTTACAGCTGAATTCAGTGGGAAAAGCTATCCCTTGTGCAACAAACTATTGGAATTCATAAACATCTTGCAAAAACAGCATTGATTCTAAAATAATAGTTAATATAAAAAACACATTTCAAATGACTACTTCAATGTATAGGCCTTTATATCAATATATTCTTAAAGCATTACGGACTTGTATATGGAAATATCATAACACACCATTTAATACCAATAACATAATATCTGGATTTTATATTATTATTATTTTTAAATTCCAGGTTAGCAGTAGCCACACTCTCATCCAATAACGAACTTAAGTAATAGTACTAAGACTGTCAAATAAAAAGTCAACTGATATGGCAGATGTCAGAAGCAAGCTTAGGCACAACATCAGTAAGACCACATCACTGCCCCACCCCCCAAAATAACTATACAAAACTATCAAACTACAAAAACATAAGACTGTCAGAGGTGGAGTCTAGTTGAGTGAAATTGAATTGGCTGGGGACTGTACAATGCTTTTAGCGAGAGGGAGTTCAATATAATGAACCATGGCAGTTTTTGTCAGTCAGAGCAGGGGACTGATTGAACCAGTACCTGGGCTTAAGGAGACCATATGACAAGATCTCCTCTGACGCCCGGGATCCTTCAAGTCAAAGTCCCATTAACCGGCTCTTCAAATGTTATGTCAAAATACAGTCGGTACTCACCACAATATGGCGTTTCGCAGAGCAACTATCTTCATACTGCCGTTACACACAGTATGTACTTTCAAAAAAGGTAAAAAATAATAAAAAATATTTTGTTTTTGACCAAATGCGCATGCGCCAAATCCAATGACTCATTACTGCCACGCATAGGTCAGCTGATCCAGCAGCAGTACAGTATCGCGAAATACATTTTTAGGAGGTAAACGCCATGCGTAACGGCAGTAACGACGATAGTTGCTCTGCAAAACGCCATATTGTGGTGAGTACCGAATGTATTTTGACATAACATTTGAAGAGCCGGTTAATGGGACTTTGACTTGAAGGACCCTGAGCGTCAGAGAAGATCTCGTCATATTCACGGTTTCCTCAAGCACAGGTACTGGTTTAGTGATTCATGAGACATTACGGTTTCCTCAAGCACAGATACTGGTTCAGTGACTCATGAGACATTACGGTTTCCTCAAGCACAGATACTGGTTCAGTGACTCATGAGACATCAAAACCACCATTTCAATCTCATGACATCGTAGACGACAATGGCAACCGGGCACCATATGCCAAAGCACCCAGAAACGGAAGAAGTGACCCTCGAGGCGAGGTGGTTGGAAATACTCCATTTGGTGCTTTAATTGGACCAAGGAGGGTCGGTAGAATTCAGGAGAAGGGGTTCCTGGGGGTATCAGAATCCTGACGGCGTCAGGACGTTCATGTCCCGGGGTTTGAGTTTGTGTGGGCGAGTCTGGGGGGGTCTCTTACCCTCGATGCCGCTGATCTCGATCTTCGGGGGGTTGAACTTGGCAGGGTCATCCACCATGAGGTTGACCTGGGTCTTAATGCCTTCCATGGTGTTGGACTTTGGCATGCCAAAGTACGACTGTAGAGTGAAGCCTGAGGGACAGCAGAGGAGACAAGGACGTTACTCAACTAACAAAAAGGTATATAATCAATATACCAAAAACAGCAACATCCATTACATTCCAAGTCATTCTTAAAAGCATTCTCTCTCGGGAACACAAAGTCCACAATGACAGCTCAGCCAACAGTCATAATAATAGAGACTCCTGAGGGACTGATTTCTCACCTGTGTTGGTTTCTGAACCAGGGTCAGTAGAGGACTTCTGTACTACTGGGCGAGAAGTTCCAAAGAAGCTCCACCTCTCCCCTCCTGCTCCTCCTCCCTCATTGCCTCCCATTTCTGGGCTGAAGTTAGGACTGCCGAGCTCCGGTGTGGTGAGAAACGGTGCTGGACTCAGGCTGTTGAACCAGCTCCTGTGCCCCCACACACATTAACAATATTAGAGACATGGAAGAGTTGTATACAAAAGTGCCATCTGAAATTCATCTTTGCATCTATTGCTTATTCTGAGAAAAGTGGAGAAGTTCTATTCTACTACATACCTGGGGTTGAGTATCAGTGGAGAAGTTCTAATCTACTACATACCTGGGGTTGAGTATCAGTGGAGAAGTTCTATTCTACTACATACTTGGGGTTGAGTATCAGTGGAGAAGTTTTATGCTACTACATACCTGCGGTTGAGTATCGGTGATCCGTGGGGACTGACGCTGGGGGTAACGGAGGGGGTCCCGGAAGGGGTGCCACAAGGGGTGGATTGAGCTGATGTCGAAAGCCTGTCCTCCTTGAAGTCCCCACTTGGCATTCTCAGCTTCTGCAGAGACAAAGAGGAAGAAAGATGCAGCTTATAGATGTTGTTCAGTAGCTCCCTGTCTGCAGCCCATGAGGGAGAGAGAGGTGTGTGTTTTGCAAGACATTTACAGACAACACACATGACAAGAAGACACAGCAAGATTGTGACATTGAGGCGAGTCAAATGATGGCTTGCCACAAACACACAAACCAAAGCCCAGTTTGGCCTGCCCCCCCCCCCCTTTTGTTTCTGTGTCAAACTAAGGGTTATTGGAAACCGCTGACCGCCCTTAACCTCAGTCAATGGGAGAGATAGCCACTCAGGGGGCACTGAACAGAAGGATTGAAGATTCTCTGGTGGGCCAACAGGCTACAAAGTCCACTCAACCGGCACAAAGACAAATGGCCTTCTAATACCCCTCTCTATGCAGGGATCCCATTCCCATCAGTCCAAAATTAGAAGCTCACTGCATATCAAGTATTTTTATTATGTGTATAACTTAAACGCATCAAGCCAGGGAGTGTTCTTCCTAGGCCAAACAAGACAGGCAAACCACATGTCCTGCTCCCACCCAGAAAGAAATCAAACCACCCTCAAGACCTGTCACCAAACATCCCTATTACCCATATTATCCATAGCAGGATAACCCTGCCAATATGGTTCGCCAGGTAGGTAGCGGTCGACCGATTAATCGGAATGGCCGATTAATTAGGGCCGATTTCAAGTTTTCATAACAATCGGAAATCGGTATTTTTGGGCGCCGATTTAACAATTTTTTGGGGATACCTTTTATTTAACTAGGCAAGTCAATTAAGAACACATTCTTACTTTCAATGACGGCCTAGGAACGGTGGGTTAACTGCCTCGATCAGGGGCAGAAAGACAGATTTTCATTATGACAGCTCGGGGGATCCAATCTTGCAACCTTACAGTTAACTAGTCCAACGCAATAACGACCTGCCTCTCTCTCGTTGCACTCCACAAGGAGACTGCCTTTTACGCGAATGCAGTAAACCAAGGTAAGTTGCTAGCTAGCATTAAACTTATCTTATAAAAAACAATCACTCATAAACACTAGTTAACTACACATGGTTGATGATATTATCTAGCATGTCCTGCATTGCATATAATCTGACTGAGCATACAAGTATCTAAGTATCTGACTGAGAGGTGTTAGGCATAAGCAGGCGCGTAAACATGAATTCAAACAGCACTTTCGTGCGTTTTGCCAGCAGCTCTTTGTTGTGCGTCAAGCATTTAACTGTTTATGACTTCAAGCCTATCAACTCCTGAGATGAGGCTGGTGTAACCGAAGTGAAATGGCTAGCTAGTTAACGCGCGCTAATAGCGTTTCAAACGTCGCTCGCTCTGAGCCTTCTAGTAGTTGTTCCCCTTGCTCCGCATGGGTAACACTGCTTCGATGGTGGCTGTTGTCGTTGTGTTGCTGGTTCGAGCCCAGGGAGGAGCGAGGAAAGCTATAACGTTACACTGGCAATACTAAAGTGCCTATAAGAACATCTAATAGTCAAATGAAATACAAATGGTATAGAGGGAAATAGTCCTATAATTCCTATAATAACTACGACCTAAAACTTCTTACCTGGGAATATTGAAGACTCAGGTTAAAAAAAAGGAACCACTAGCTTTCATATGTTCTCATGTTCTGAGCAATGAACTGAAACATTAGCTTTCTTACATAGCACATATTGCACTTTTACTTTCTTCGCCAACACTTTGTTTTTGCATTATTTAAACCAAATTGAACATGTTTCATTATTTAGTTGAGGCTAAATTGATTTTATTGATGTATTATATTAAGTTAAAATAAGTGATCATTCAGTATTGTTGTAATTGTCATTATCACAAATAAAAATAAAAATCGGCCGATTAATCGGTATCTGCTTTTTTGGTCCTCCAATAATCGGTATTGGCGTTGAAAAATAATAATCGGTCGACCTCTAGTAGCAATATTCACAGAAGATTAGGCAATCTAGAGAGAGTTTCCCAGCTAATAGTCCATAGTCCTATGCTATAGGCTAGTGAAAAAGCTCCAATCTTACCATTTTGAGTCTCTGGATTTTGGTTACTACCATCTCTGGAACAATATTCTCAATGTTCATCCTCCATTCTGTCGAGGAATATTGGGATGAATATTCCGTACCTCTGTGTGTACTATCTCAGTCTGTTCTCCAGGTTGCAATCCTTGCTCTTAAGTTCTGCTCACTGTACTGCTCATCATTCCAATGTGGCTGATGCACTGTCTGTCCCCTCTTGGTTTGCTCTGCTCCTAACATTCTATCTAAGGGTTTCCTCTAGGGTTTCAGCACCTGACCGAAACATAACCTTTTGGAACCCTGCCTGTCGAATCCAAATCTGGTGTCGACCACGGCTCCAGCCGGTTGGTCAGGGACCACATGTTTATGTCACACCCATGTACCTGTCAAAAACCCAGGAGGGGGGGTAAATCTTTGACCATGTGACATTGATAGAGCACACCCTTTTAGTAGGAAGGGCACTCTCTATTGTGATTTCTGGTATATCATCAAAATACATAAATTGCAGCACAATTTCAGACTCATTCCACAGTTTTACATGATTAAGTACAATACCATTGGAAAGATCCATTTATAATCCTAAAACTTAAGTTGAAAATTATGCTGTCACTGCTTCCTGTTGACAAGACATTTTGATAAATAGCCAAATGTCAAAACACAGCTTTAACTTGTCCAAATCAAAAACCAATGCGGAGAAACAGTTTGTGATATACTGAAAACATCAAATGTACCATCTACGCTGAGTATACAAAACATTAAGAACACTCCATAACAGACTAACCAGGTGAATCCAATGATCCCTTATTGACGTCACCTGTTAAATCCACTTAAAAAAAGTTTCCCGTGTTGTATCAAGAATGGTCCACCACCCAAAACTGTGGGAAGCATTGTAGTCAACATGGGCTGACATCAATGTGAAATGCTTTATACACCTTGTAGAGTCCATGCCCCGACGAATTCAGGCTGTTCTTATAAAAACTCAATATTAGGAAGAAGGTGTTCATAATGTTTTGTATACATACATGTGCAGCAAAAGTAACTTTATTTTAACGTTACTTGTCACCAGTGGCAATAAAAAAAAAGTTATAATAAAAAATGATTTATTATCTTCAATACCATTCATTCTTTACAACTCAGAATTCTCAAGTGGCAATAAATCACTCGACTATTAGGAGAAAATGTGGTTGTATGCGCTGTTGAAACGAACAACAACAACGTCGTATATATTGTATCGATGTACTACGGAGTCGAAGGTTCGTCAAAACACGTTTGGGCCAGACTGGCAAAAACTGGCTCTGGCCTGATCAACTGTTTGTTTAACCCGGACCTCACCAAACAACGTCAGCTAGCAAGCTACAGTAGTTGTTAGCTAACGTTAGTTCGCTAGCACAAAGTGTCCCCGTTTCTGTTAGCGGTATAACGTTACCCAGAAGTTAATAAGTATTACCCAATCAGCTATATGATTAGTCATTGTATATATACTGTATGTTAAATTATCTTCGTTTCAGCTTTTTTTGTTGCTAACGTACGGTAGGCCTCCGTTTATTTTACTGTTAGGTTAATTTAGCGAACGTTAGGCCTCGATATACAGGATATTGTCAAGGAAAAATGAAACAATACATTTAATGAAATACCTTTTCATGAGAAGATTCCTTTGACTTTCCAGTACGATCCACTCTGTCATTTTATCCATTATTCGTATTTTGTATTCAAGTTTAATTGACAAATAAAGTACGGAGACGGAGGTACAATGATGTGTAGCTAGCTAAGTTAGCTACAAACCGGAAAAAAAATCCCATTTGTTACAGGCTTTCTGATTGGCTGTTTCAGGAAAATATGGGCGATGGTGTCATTTTAAGTGTGTTGCCTGGCAACATGCAAAGCACAGAGAAATACGTTCTAGAACCGACTCATTCTTATTATACCTCAGTGGAACATACGGCATTAGCTATGGTTTACTACAAGTGTCAAAAGAACATAGAACTCGAATCGAGAACATCGAAATCGACCATCGAAATCGAATCGAGAACCTGGCAACAAATCAGATGATCTAAAAACAAATACATCACATAAGGAAATAGCCCTGCTTTATTGTGGGTGACAATGTATATAAGCTATTGTCGAGCCATTATATGTGTTGATGAAAATGAGTCCACCATATATGTGGATACCATTTACCTATAAAATAACTGAATATAGATTATGATTATAGTACTAAAATGACTGTGTAACATGAGTGGATATTGATGGAATTCATATATGTAACAGGGTTGGTTATAATTCTACTTGCTACTTTAGGAAAATGTATTTGAATGTTTTTGTATTTTGTACAGATTGATTGGATGACTTTACATGTCAATATAAACTGGGTAGTTTGGTTCCTGGATGCTGATTGGCTGACAGGGAAGGACAAATAATTTATTTTTACTGTTCTAATTACGTTGGTAACCAGTTTATAATAGCAATAAGGCACCTCGGGGGTTTGTGGTATATGGCCAATATACATGGCTAAGGGCGGTATCCAGGCACACCGTGTTGCGTCATGCATAACAGCCCTTAGCCGTGGTATATTGGCCATATACCACACCGCCTCGTGCCTTATCGCTTAAATATACCACAGGTATGCAAAACGACTTGTTTACTGTTCTAATTACATTGGTAACCGGTTTATAATAACAATATGGCACCTCAGGCATGTGTGGTATATGACCAATATACTACGGCGTTGTGCATTAGAACAGCCCTTAGTCATAGTACAGTATATTGGCCTCATACCATATCCCCTCAGGCCTTATTTCTTAATTATACCAAAGCATTGTTGAATACTTGTTTCTGATTGGCTTGAAGGGCATTCTAGAATGGGCATTAAAACCATATAATAGACAGTTGGAAAAGATATCGGGACACTTTGCAGTCATGACAATATACCCTTGGCCACTGTTGGAGATTCTATCCAGTCAGATATTTACATGCAAGAGGTAGGTCATGTTCTAGAGCAGTGTATTCTATTTATGTACACGTGTACAAGTTCAGTACGTACTGTATATATGCATAGCTAAGCTTATATGTAACATATTATATGTGCATATTCAAGAATACCATGCGATCGGTTGGCTCTATAGAGACATCTTTTCTTTACAAGCAAACGACACATTCGAGCTTTGCACACCCATCCTCGCATCAAAGTGAATAGCGTGTAAGCGATGACTATGAAAATAAACCAGACTGGTGGCTCTAGCTATGTTCAACAAGTATATTATTGTTCTGGCTTTATCTGGTGCTGTTTGGGATATTTTACCTTGCCTCGCTGACTTGCTAGTTTGCTAGGTAATCAATTCCATGATGACATCTGCAATGTTGTAGTTGACGATAACCATCTTTATCTGAAATTGGATGTTGTCGTATTCACTTCAACATAAGCAAGCCCCTTTGATGATGCAGCCTGGAAATGGGTCTATGGAATCCAAACTGTTGACACTTGTATGCAACACCTTTGGACAGTCTCATTGACCCCTGGCCCAAGCCTAATCATGCACCACAGAGACAACAACTGCACAGGCAAGCAGACACACACATGAGGGTTACATTCAAGATTTATATTATACTGGTCTTTAAAAAAAAAAGCAAAAAAGATCCAAGCACACTCTAGAGGAAGACAGCATGTTTCTAGTTCTTCAAGATTGATTGCTCTTATATAACACTATGTCCTGCTCCCATCCACCTATGGTATGTCAGGTAGCATGACTCAGATAGCATGAGTCTGCACTGATCAAAGGACTGGAATTACACCAACTATTTACAAACATTACAGTTTTTCTCAATCGCGCACAAGCATTTCTTGGTTCTGCATTGAAACATACAGTAACAATAGCAGAACAGCTATGATCAAATGCTCAAATACATTTACAGAACTTCTGATAATGTTCTTGCCTTAGTACCTGACTTGCATATCGTAGACCACCTTTAGCTAAACTTTAAATGCAAATGTCATCAGTGAATACAAAATGGTATGTCAGATAGCATGAGTCTGAACTAATATTAACTTATGCATTGATGAGGGGTTTAGCATTACACCCACCCCTCCAGTGGACAGGGATATGCTTTTTCCAAGGGTAAGCTGTTCTTGTATCAGTGCCAACAGTCAATCCTCCAGTCCCTGTCATACTCACAGGCATCTGCCCCTCAGCCAGGCGGTGGAATCGTGTGTCCTCTGCAGAGAGGCCCTTGTGGGGGGTGTAGCCAGCTTCTGTTAGCCCTGCCTGGAGCTCAAACCTCTGGAGGCTCTCCTGGGTCTGCTCTGAAGGACCACAGTCAGCACAGTCAGCAGTAGGACATACAAGTCTAGTGTGGTGTACTAGTCTAGCGCAGCAATGTTGAATGCAATGATATCATGTCATCCATCCTATCCCATATATCTTTCTATGTCATTCCTATCATCTAGAGCAGGGATGGGCAACGTTGATGGGGGTGGGGACAACAACAAAAACTGAACTCCCCCCCACCCCCCCCTGCGAGCAAAAAATTTTTAGCGGCCCCCATCGTGACAGTGAAGATAAACATTTTAAGTTTTAAAGTTCATTTACTGCTATTCTACACATTTTGCCATGAGGTGGAGAGAAGATTTTGTAATTTTATAACTAATTTCATACAATTCTAAGAATTTTGCCATGGGGTGGAGAGAAGAATGTTCAGTTTTACAGAAAGAAAATTATACCCATTTTGCAACAGGGTGGAGGCAAATGTTTGCAGTGTTTAATATGAAAATTTATGATCAATGGGCCCGGCTACGGTCAGTCAATGGACCATGCTTACTACAAGTTTAAAAAGCTGGCCAATATACTAACTTACCAATCTCAAAAAATTTAGCTGACATGGGCTAATTGAGTGACTGTGTGTTTTCTAATTGAGAGACCTTGGGTATTCTATTATATTAAACTATTCGCAAGTTGCCCATCACTGATCTATACAGTGCAATATATACATTTGAAGTTGGAAGTTTACATACACTTAGGTTGGAGTCATTAAAACACATTTTTCAACTTCTCCACACTGTTACGCCCTGGTCTAAGTATTTTGTGTTTATCTTCATGTATTGGGTCAGGCCAGGGTGTAGCATGGGGTTTTTGTATTGTGGTGTGTTTTATCTTGGGGTTTTGGTGTGTATGTATTGGGATTGTAGCTAGTGGGGTTATCTAGCAAAGTCTATGGCTGTCTGGAGTGGTTCTCAATAAGAGGCAGGTGTTTATCGTTGTCTCTGATTGGGAACCATATTTAGGCAGCCATATTCTTTGAGTTTGTCGTGGGTGATTGTCCTTAGTGTCCTCTATGTTAGTTTGCACCAGTATAGGCTGTTTTCGTTACGTTTTGTAGTGTTTGTGTTTATTCGTGTTGTTCATTAAACATGGATCGCAATCTACACGCTGCAGTTTGGTCCGACTCTCCTTCACACCTAGAAAACCGTTACACACACATTTCTTGTCAACAAACTATAGTTTTGGCAAGTCGGTTAGGACATCTACCTTGTGCATGACACAAGTCATTTTTCCAACAATTGTTTACAGACAGATTATTTTACTTATAATTCGCTGTATCACAATTCCAGTGGGTCAGAAGTTTACATACACTAAGTTGACTGTGCCTTTAAACAGTATGGAAACCTCCAGAAAATGATGTCATGGCTTTAGAAGCTTCTGATAATTGACAATTGGCTAATTGACATGTTCATAATTTGAGTCAATTGGAGGTGTAGCTGTGGATATATTTCAAGGACTACCTTCAAACTCAGTGTCTCTTTGCTTGACATCATTTGCTTGAAATCAAAAGAAATCAGCCAAAATGAATTGTAGACCTCCACAAGTCTGGTTCATCCTTGGGAGCAATTTTCAAGTGCCTGAAGGTACCACGGTCATCTGTACAAACAATAGCACGCAAGTATAAACACCATGGGAACAAGCAGCCTTCATACCGCTCAGGAAGGAGACACGTTCTCTCCTAGAGATGAACGTACTTTGATGGAAAAAGTGCAAATCAATCCAAGAACAACAGCAAAAGACCTTGTGAAGATGCTGGAGGAAACAGGTACAAAAGTATCTATATCCACAATAAAACAAGTCCTATATTGACATAACCTGAAAGGACGCTCAGCAAGGAAGAAGCCACTGCTCCAAAAGCGCCATTAAAAAGACAGACTACGGTTTGAAAATGCAGATGGGGACAAAGATCGTATTTTTTGGAGAAATGTCCTCTGGTCTGAGGAAACAAAAATAGAACTGTTTGGCCATAATGACCACCATTATTTTTTGAGGAAAAAGGGAGAGGCTTGCAAGCCAAAGAACACCATCCCAACCGTGAAGCACGGGGGTCGCAGCATCATGTTCTGGGGGTGCTTTGCTGCAGGAGGGACTGGTGTACTTCACAAAATAGATGGCATCATGAGGAAAGAAATCTATGTGGATATATTGAGGCAACAGCTCAAGACATCAGTCAGCAAGTTAAAGCTTGGTCACAAATGGGTCTTCCAAATGGACAATGACCCCAAGCATACTTCCAAAGTTGTGGCAAAATGGCTTAAGGACAACAAAGTCAAAGTATTGGAGTGGCCATCACAAAGCCCTGACCTTAATACCATAGACAATTTGTGGGCAGAACTGAAAAAGCATGTGCGATTAAGAAGGCCTACAAACCTGACTAAGTTACACCAGCTCTGTCAGGAGGAATGGGCCAAAATTCACCCAACTTATTGTGGGAAGCTTGTGGAAGGCTACCCGAAACGTTTTATCCAAGTTAAACAATTTAAAGGAAAAGCTACCAAATACCTATTGAGTGTATGTAAACTTCTGAACCACTGGGCATGTGATAAAAGAAATTAAAGCTGAAATAAATAATTCTCTCTAGTATTATTCTGACATTTCACAATCTGAAAATAAAGTGGTGATCCTAGCTAAAACCTAAGACAGGGAATTTTTTAATAGGATTAAATGTCAGTAATTGTGAAAAACGGAGTTTAAATGTTTTTGGCTAAGGTGTATGTAAAACTTCCGACTTCAACTGTATACCATCTATTCTGATATTTCTACAATATGGGATGTTTTACTGTGTTAGCATGTTGGATGTCTAGTTACTTTGCAAAGTTGACAGTTATCTCACTATGTTAACATGTTACCGCACGGCAAGCAGTACCGGAGCGCCAAGTCTAGGACCAAAAGGCTCCTTAGCAGCTTCTACCCCCAAGCCATAAGACTGCTGAACAATTAATCAAATGGCCACCGGAGTAGCAGCAGCAACTCGCTGTTTATTATCTATGCAGTCACTTCACCCCTACCTACATGAACAAATTACCTCTAACCTGTACCCTCGCACACTGACTGAGTACCGGTACCCCCTGTATACAGTATAGCCTCATTAATGTTATTGTATAATTTGTATTATTTTTTACTTTAGTTTATTTGGTAAATATTTTCTTAACTCTTCTTGAACTGGACTGTTGGTTAGGGGCTTGTAAGTAAGCATTTCACGGTAAGCTCTACACTTGTTGTATTCGGCGCATGTGACACAAAGTTTGATTTGATTTGATGTTAAAGGTTTAGACACATTGTAAAGTTGTCAAGTGTCTCACTGTGTAACGATGTTGGATGTGTAGATACATTGTAAAGTTGTCAAGTGTCTCACCGTGTTAGCATGTTGGATGTGTAGATACATTGTACATTTGACAATGTGAGTTTGTTTGTTTTCCTACTTACTGATCATGAGTGTGTTCATGAGAGAGGAGGCTTTGGCCTTGACCACAGGGACAGTGGGCTTGACCGGTGCTGCTGCTGTTGCCACGTTAAACTGACTGCCAGTGCCACTCTCGTCCTCCTTGACATAACAACAGGCCAATGGGTTTAATATGAACACAATACTAGGTGCTTTATGGGTGGTCACTCTCCCAGCAACGGTTCATTAAACTCTACAGTGATAACCTCAGCCAGGTTGGACATTGAGCGTTACAGTTGCCGTTACACAACAAGTACTATTACACAACTTATAAACTTCTATACTGTATTTAGTAACAGGATAGATAACTAGGAGATATTTAGGTTCTGTACCTCAACAATCCTCTTGAACTTCCTCTGTGGGATGAGAGGGTCCTTCCATGGGTTGTTGACACACATGTCAGGGGGAGGGGAGTGCATGGGAGCGTCCAGGGCCTCGTCATAGCTAAAGGCTCGTCTGGACATACCAATGGGGGAAGAGAACCCCCCAAAGAATCCCCCCGATACACCAGACTCCAGTGCTGGAATTGGAGACAACGGCAAGAGAAACATTAGAGCAACATTTAATGACCTTTCCTCATTTATTTGATCGCTAGTGGACCATTTGTGTGTCAAATGAAGAAGCACACCATCACATTGACTATCTTATTGTGTTGGGAATCAAAGTGATGTTACTAGTCATCAATTCTATTTGCTTTCATCTTTGATGATGTGTATCACACGTGATCAATGAAGGAGGATGTTCATCATGTATTACCTGGTATATCACCCTGTCTGGATCCCATTCTGCTGTGTGCTATGGAGGACCAGGATCTATGCGAGTGAAGGTGAATGTGGAGATCTTGACTGGCTTCCTAATCTGCAGAGGTCAGCATAAAACCCAACATAAATTAATAAAGGGGCAGAGTTCCAGAGGCCTGGGCCCGTATCCACAAGGCGTCTTCAAAGTAGGAGTGCTGATCTATGATCAGTATTGCCTTTAAGATCATAAAGAATCAAATGATATGGACAGATGGGGACCTGATCCTAGATCAGCACTCTGAGACACTTTGTGGATAGGGTCCTGATACAACAACAAAAATTGCTTTATGAATAATGTCATACAATAATACAATGTGATGTGAGAATCACTGAGGTTATACACACTAATTAATAAACGTTTGGTTTTATGTTTGTTTTCGGAAGAGCACACTGTCATGGGAGGTGTTCTGACCCCCAAATAGACCCGAGTCAGGTTACCAGAAGCCTATGTTACAAAAGGTCACAACATCAGAGTCATGTCATGGAAAGACAGGAAGTCACACTTGTCACACAACCATGTTACAGTGTCCACACCAGATGGTGAAGGTGAAGCAATGTTTCAATGTATATTTGTAGGCTTTTATGCAAGAGTATTAATCAATTGACTTTGTTTTCTTATTGCAAGTTGCAACAAACCAATGCTGTTTGCACAACATGCACTCCTATAACAATTATCCCAGTACTTTGTGGCCTAAACTCTCCTTCATCTACCACAAATCTTACCAACAGATCAGTAACAAATGCAATTATTTTAACCCCATTCCCAAAATTCTATGAGATTAAATTCCTGAATCGTGGAGATACCATGGAGAAGACATACAGTGGGGCAAAAAAGTATTTAGTCAGCCACCAATTGTGCAAGTTCTCCCATTTAAAAAGATGAGAGAGGCCTTTATTTTTCATCATAGGTACACTACAACTATGACAGACAAAATGAGGGGAAAAAATCCAGAAAATCACATTATAGAATTTTTTATGAATTTATTTGCAAATTATGGTGGAAAATAAGTATGTATATAGCCTACAATACCAGGCTGCTGTTTAAAAGGTCAGAAATAGAATGGGGAAGCAGTAATAGGAGGTCAAAAGTATTTGCAGAACATGAGAAAAATGCGATTGTGAAAGTCAAGACAGCATAGCTTTAACCTAAACTGAAATTGACAACGTCAGCAGCAGCACTTGCCAGCTGGACAGTGACTTGCACAAATACAATATTGATGTGAAGTTCGCAAACGATTCGTTCTTTTTGAACGACTCTTTTCACTGACGACAACCAACAGTCCATCATGTGCACAGCAGAAAAATCATGTTACGGGCATCATAGAGACGGAAAATAACGGACAAGTTATTGCATTGTGAAGAAATGGAATCATTTGATTATTGAATGTTATTGGACACAGCTTTGTAGAACCAAAACACACACAGCCTTCTGCTCAACACTCGAACTCAAGAGCGAATCGTTTGTGTGGCTGCTGCAGTTCTCGAACGATAGCCACTTCATGTTTTTTGAGTTAACTGACCTGGAATACCATGTAGGTGTGTTGAATTTAGGCAATCACTGAACAAATACATTAGCTCAGTTAGTCAGGTAGGACTGGGCGATATGGTCAAAATGTCATATTACAGTATTTTATGTTTTTAGAAAAAAAAGTTTATATTGTAACAACCCTGGGTTTATAACCGCGGATATCGACTCTGCCGCTCGAGCATGCTTTTGCGGCAGTCAATAGCGCGCTGGACTTCGGGCTAGAAGGTCTAGGGGTCTTTCTCCATTCTGATTGTTTTATACAATTCAACTTCAGCCCAAAATTATTTTCAGCATTTACATCCATTTCTGCCACATAGACGATATGGACAAACAATCTAGGCCTTATTTTTAACCAAATGTTGCAATTGAAATTTAATTTAAGATTTAGAGCAAAACACTTGCGTTAACTGATGGAATCGTGGATTATGATTATTGTAACTATATAGTTAGAATATATAGTGGGCACTTTGAATAAGTGTTGTTTGACATGACAACGAATGAAAATACAAGGGATGAGTTATTGTGACAAGGTAGGAACCAGTGTTAAGTGTTTCCTATGGGACCCTATAATCTTTGGATACATTTAATTTGTTCTCTTAGCTACTTCATGTTGTGAACGTATTCATGCTTCGCATATTACTCTTTTGATTTGGAGAATACTGTTACACAAACAACATGCTGATGTAGGTCTATACCATCACTGGTATTATCAGGCTGTATAGCTAACTACATTTGCTCCGACTCAGTACATTTATTAGCTAGCTAGCTAACGTTAGCCAGCCAAACCAGCCAACTAACTAGCGATTACCATTAGCTGCTAACAGGATTTAGGCCCAATTTGCTAATTACCTGTTTGCAGGTGTAAGAAACACAAATTAATAGTGTCATTATAGAACACTAGTGAATTTATATTAAGAATCAAAGTGAAAACAGCATCGTTGTTCATCAACATTGATGCATGTGTTGCATTGACCATGTAGATTGAACGCAAGTGTCTAGTAGTGGTCGAGGAACATCACATGCGCTCCCTGCGTGACAGGGGTGGGGCTGGGGCTGGGTGGAAAGCGGCATGGAGAGTGAGAGCGGAGAGAGATGACTCAAGAAGTGAAGTAAACGAAATCGACGTTACACATATCGTATCACATTTAACAAACCAAACATGCAAATACCGTTATCGAAGGTAAAGTAATAACTTAAAACGCTCCTTGCATCAATACTGGTATATCGGAAAATACAGTATACCGCCCAGAGGTGTGCACCACACCTGACCAACTGAGCTAATTGTTGGAGCAAAATCTTGCAGTACACAAACGTAAATTACTTGATCATGTGTCAAGTGTATGTAGACGGGAGGAGTATTATATGCCTGCTGAGCCTAAATGCTGCAATTGTGGTTTGTGAACATTGCACCCGAATTTCTGAAGTGTCCTGTTAGGCAGGGTGAAGGAAACAGATGCGGGGGGGACTCGTGGATTTTTCTGCAGAGGCATTACAAGGAATTGTCGATGCATGCTCCGTCCTCCCAGGCACCTGAGGCTGGGTAGGGATGTGATTTGAACTGTGACGGAAGGAGTGGGAAGGTTGTTTGATGTATCGTCCCCTCCATGGAATATTTTTTGTTACATTACCTAGTAGGTGTAGTCTGCCATAAACTTTCAAGAAGAAGGACATTGGCTAATCTCCCCCGCGGCTGTCAAATCGTTATATTCCGCCAAGAGTCGTTCTTAATCTAGCAATTTTGACCTCGTTTCAAATGTATCAATAAATAATCGTATTTATATGGTTAGCAGTCACAAATGTACATTGTTTGAAGCACAGTTTTCAAATTTTCTGTCACATATGACAGCTCCGATAAACCCCCTATGGTGAGAATCATGATTCTTTCGAGTTTTTAGTTCATCGTTCGCCGATAGGGGGTCCTGCGTGCTCTGGGCATGAGGTCTACTGACTCAAATGAACGAAATTAGTCGAAAGATTCGTTCATTTGACTGAACGAGTCGAAAAGATCCGAGTCAGTATAAAGAGTCAACTCCCAATTTCTAAAAAATTACGCGAAAGGCAGGCAGAATACTGGAATTAAATTCATACGATCGGCTACATGCGCCTTAAAAATATTTAATTGATAAACCATGAATATTATAGGCCTACTTATAATACAAATATCATTATATTGATATTAAGGTAGGCTACTATTGCTGTAGGCTATTAAAATATAATTACACAGGCTATAACCCAACCACCGACGCAATAAAAAAACATGTATTGACCATATTGGTTATTACAAAAACAGAAACGTGACAAGATGCAGTTATAAATTAGAGATTTCTCACCTATGATGACGATGTACCTGCTATGCCTCAATAAAGTCCACTCACTGTCGTAACTGCGCTGTGTTTGATCCGATTTTGTTGAACAAACAGACAACGGCCTAATCCATGACTTTAGGATGGGCACGCAAATTAACAAGTGCAGTGACAAGCGGTGAAGCACCGGACCAATGAATGAGCATTCTGAAAAATAACGGAAGTGATCATGCTGGAATGGGAATTCTAAAAATGAAAGTCTTGACTCCTCCCTGGTGCATGGGTTTGTCTGTCTTGATTCTAGACATGATGCAGAGACCAGAGAAACGTTTTGAAATGCATTTTAGTTTGTACAATGGTCACACCTCACAGCAACATCCCAATTATTACAATTATATGTATATATTTGAATGTATAGTAAACATGTTATTATATACATTTCAACTTGCTTTGTTGTATCCCTCCATACATTTACCCATACATACAGTGCATTGACTAGAAAACCAACTTACTTCCCCTTGAGTGTGCACATCATGTGGGTGAAGTTCTGTAAAGTTACTTTAGACTCTCTACCACTATTACATAACTTTAATGATGGCAGCACACAGTCATACAATAGCATAGTTTCCCCAATGCAAATAGGGGTTTAGACATATAGGGGGCCAGCCAGATTCCTGACGACGAACAAGATCGACGACCACCACATCCTCATATATTCTCGAATAGAATAATCATAATATGATTGGCCTGCTTAATTACTTACACATAGCTTAAAACGTTCTGAAGTAAAGGTCTACACATTTGTTTCCATTGATCTATGTATCAGATGTCAGGACACAGAATTATAGGCCTCGGGAACTGACAATTCAATCTTGAACTTGCTAGACTGTTAAATTACACTCTGTACCCAAAGTAGACGATACCTCACTGTTCTCAATGTTCAGTTGAAAGTTGTCTCAGGTTCATATGGACCAATGTCTGTGATGATGCATGTGTAGGTGATTTAGAATGACTATATCATTTTGAGATTCAGTAGAATCATTTCTGCCTTTGAGCCATGCCTTTTAAAGACATGCTCTAACAACATGCTATTGGCCTTGACTTTTTTAGCTACTTGCCTTTTTACCATCAGGCCTTTAGCATTTTCACATGACCTCTTGAACCCGAAAACGCTATATTAGAACTTTTACCTTGACTGGATCCTGAAAGTCAATTCTCCCCTTCAACTTGCTACTACAAAATTACTGCTTCTACATAATTAAATAATGAACACCCTCCTCTTAGTTTACTGCAAGGAATCCTGGTGACATTATAACCCAGCATTTCCCAAACTCGGTCCTCGGGACACCAACGGGAGCACGTTTTGGTTTTTGCTGTAGCGCTACACAGCTGATTCAAATAATTAACTAATCATCAAGATTTAATCATTTGAATCAACTGTGTAGTTCTAGGGCAAAAAACAAAGCATTCATCCCCTGGGTGTACAGTAGCAATAAATTCAGCTCTAGCTTTGGAGGATGCAATGAAAGTTATTTTCCATTATGCATGATATCAGTGTGGAAGGGACAAGATAACTTCAGTCTCTAAGATTGTAACTGATTTGCACAAGAAAGTGAGGAGACTGCATTAGAAAGTGAAAGAGACTACATTGGAAAGTGAGGAGACTGCATTAGAAAGTGAAAGAGACTACGTTGGAAAGTGAGGAGACCGCATTAGAAAGTGAGGAGACTGCATTAGAAAGTGCGGAGACTACATTAGAAAGTGAAAGAGACTACATTGGAAAGTGAGGAGACTACATTAGAAAGTGAGGAGACTACATTAGAAAGTGAGGAGACTGCATTAGAAAGTGAGGAGACTACATTAGAAAGTGAAAGAGACTACATTGGAAAGTGAGGAGACTACATTAGAAAGTGAGGAGACTACATTAGAAAGTGAGGAGACTACATTAGAAAGTGAGGAGACTGCATTAGAAAGTGCGGAGACTACATTAGAAAGTGAGGAGACTACATCAGAAAGTGAGGAGACTGCATTAGAAAGTGAGGAGACTGCATTAGAAATTGAGGAGACTGCATTGGAAAGTGAGGAGACTACATTGGAAAGTGAGGAGACTACATTAGAAAGTGAGGAGACTGCATTAGAAAGTGAGGAGACTACATTAGAAAGTGAGGAGACTGCATTAGAAAGTGAGGAGACTACATTAGAAAGTGAGGAGACTACATTAGAAAGTGAGGAGACTGCATTAGAAAGTGAGGAGACTACATTAGAAAGTGAGGAGACTACATTAGAAAGTGAGGAGACTACATTAGAAAGTGAGGAGACTACATTAGAAAGTGAGGAGACTACATTAGAAAGTGAGGAGACTGCATTAGAAAGTGAGGAGACTGCATTAGAAAGTGAGGAGACTACATTAGAAAGTGAGGAGACTGCATTAGAAAGTGTATTGTCTGTGTCTGGGGGCCATGGGGTGTAAAATCAACTCGAGTCCCTAACCCTAACCCTTACACCATGGAATGGGAACACATTCTCAACATGGTTAATATCAAAATCCAAAATAACCACAGCACCTCGACGGTTGGTCTGTCTCACTGGATCGGGTTCCCTGTGATATTTGTGAGCATGGGTAGGAGTGTCTAGGACCATGGCATGTGATAGTCCTCAGGCAGAGGAACGTCTGTACAAGACGGAGAGAACACAGATTTATTGGATGCTGGAAAGGGCATCTGCATTCTGTATGATCGTGCCTGCGGACACAACTCTACTGTATCTGCTAGACTTGCATCCGAAGTAGTCACAAGATATTCCTTCCCCCAACCTCACCAACATAATTTTCCTTTCTGAGATATACAGTGCATTCAGAAAGTATTCAGTCCCCTAGACTTGTTCAATTTTTTTTTACATTACAGCCTTATTCTATTTTAATTTATTAAATGTTTTTTTTCTTCTCATCAGGCTACATACAATATACCCCATAACGACAAAGCAAAAACAGGTTTTTAGAAATGTGTGCAAATTTATATTAACCCCCCCATGTGGAAGTGGCAGGACTGAGTATTTGTAGAGGTCTTGATTATTGAACAGGTTGCAGCTGGTTGGGATCTGCTCGGAGTCCAGCACACCTGTCTCCGCCCACACAATCACACACACACACACACACACGGAGAGAGAGAGCGGGAGAGAGCACTAGAGGGCGTGGCAGGAGCAGATTTGGCAAACTGAAACCGGCAACAGCAAGAAAAGGCCCCCTTTCTTATACACCGACTTCACTCCTCACTCTGCAACCTCACTTATTATCAAGTTTTAGAGCGGATAATAATAACGTTTTTTTTAGGATTAATAGGAGTTAATTTGACTTTGAGTCACTTTAAATCCTAGTTGAATATATTGTTTAGTCAGATCAAAGGAACTAACTTCCCTTGTCGATGTGGTTCATCTCCCTAATATCAGTTACTGGGAAGTTACAAAACACTAGGAACACCTGCTCTTTCCATGACAAAGACTGACCAGGTGAATCCAGGTGAAAGCAAATGATCCCTTATAGATGTCACCTGTTAAATCCACTTCAATCAGTGTAGATGGAGGGGAGGAGACAGGTTAAATACCTATTTTTAAGCCTTGAGACAATTGAGACCTGGATTGTGTTTGTGTGCTGTTCAGAGGGGGAATGGGCAAGACAAAAGGTTTAAGTGCCTTGGAACAGGGTTTGGTAGTAGGTGCCAGGCGCACAGGTTTGTGTCAAGAACTGCAACGCTGCTGGGTTTTTCAACAGTTTCCCGGGTGTAACAAGAATGGTCCACCACCAAAAGAAGTCCATGCCCTAACAAATTGAGGCTGTTCTGAGGGCAAGAAGGGTTGCAACTTAATATTAGGATATTAATATTGTTCTTAATGTTTTGTCCACTCAGTGCATATACGTATATGTCTTAGTATATCATATTTTTATTGATTCTTTCTAATTTCTCAATATTACAGTGATGTTAATTTAGTCTGTTAAGTAACTGAATAGAATAAATTAGGAACTTAATAAATAGAAATATAATCTCAACCGCTAGAACTACTATGTCTATGAATGGGATGTACAGTATTTTCAATTATCATATGCATTATATTTAATGTCATACTTTTTTTGTCTGAGATGTGGGTGTTAGAATGTTTTTGTGTTTGTTGCGTGCGTGCCTTGCATGTTTTCATGGCTGTGAGGATCCGTCTCCGTAGGTTCGTATGTCTCGGACACCACTGGACAGATTTTGATGAAATGGGTGAATTATGCATTTTGCAGGAGATACAGGTATTTAGAAAAAATACTCTGATTGGCCCAAGAGGGGCTCTCTAGTAATCAACTGAAATTCCAAACTTTGAAAATTCCTATCTCCTGTCCTGTTTGAGCTACTGTCATGAAATGTTTGACACATATGCATCTCCTCGTGAGAAACACGTTTCCCATAAGGACCTTGGTTTTGTAAAAAATATTATCTGCCACTAATCCACACAACAGTTTGAACAAATGTCACTAATCCTTGTTAAGAATTGAAACTCCAACCGTTGTAGTGGAAGGGGGCGGCACTCAGGAGCTGTGTGTGGTTGGCCATGGGGGTGTTTGAGTGACAAAGACTGGGGGAGAACCAACCAGTAAAAACACAGCCACATTCATTATCATCGCATTGTGCCGACAAAATCAAAACAGCCTTTAAGGACTCTGAAGTCAGGAAGACTTCGGGTTTGGTATCAGCCAGTCCAGTTCTTTGCGGCTCTGCTCTCATCACACCACTAGTCAACAGAGCCAGTGTGGTTAACACCTCTAGTGTCTCTGCAGCTGTGGTGAAAAGCTATACAATTCTCACCTTTCTATTCCCTCTCAGAAAATGTGAAACCTCGTGTGACATGCATTTTTACACCAAGAGTACATTTTCTGGGTTATGTGTTAAGGTCAGTTGACAAACAGAATTTGCTTCTAGCTCACATTGTGTATATGCTTGATTTGTTGTAATTGTTGTGTTCCAATCCATTGCATAGTATTTTATTGAGACTAATAATTTTTTGGACTGAGGTCACAGTGACTGAGGTCACATTCTCATTTACAGCAACAACCTGGGGAATAGTTAAAGGGGACGAATGAGTCAATTGGAAGCTGGTAATGATTAAGTGGCCATGATGGTATGAGGGCCAGATTGGGAATTTATCCAGGAAATCAGGGTTAACACCCCTACTCTGACCAGTGCCATGGGGTCTTTATTGACCACAGCAAGTCAGGACACCCTTTAACATCCCAGCCAAATGACAGTACCCTACACAGGGCAATCTGGGGCAAGAGTGCCTCCTACTGGCCCTCCAACACCACTTCCAAGCAACATCTGGTCTCCCAACCAGGACCAACACTGCTTAGCTTCAGAGGCAAGCTAGTAGTGGGATGCAGGGTGGTATGCTGCGGACAAATTATGTACATTAATGTTAATGTCTTGGAGCTACTATGAAGAGACTATTGTCTTTCGGTCTTCATTCATTCTCCCTGTCTCTTTAAAAAAAAGTTTTTGGTAAAAGTTATGTCACAAATGTAGAGATAATATCCCCAGAAAGATGAGGAAACGATAGAGACTTATGGCCAGCTGATATAGCGCAATGTTAAAGTAAACATTAAGGTCATTTAGCAGGCACTTTCAATCAAAGCTTCACATATAACACAGATTGTCGGTTTCAGTGTATGTGTATGCAAGATCAAACCCATAACTTTGGTGACGTACTCAAGCACAGTGCTTTGACCAACTGAGACATTGGAATGAGATGAGAATGACATCTCCACATGGTCAACACTGGAAAGGAAAGGAGAGGAAAGGGGGATGCCTAGTCAGTTGTACAACTGAATGCATTCAACTGAGATGTGTCTTCCACATTTAACCCAACCCCTCTGAATCAGGTGTGGGGGGCTGCCTTAATCGACATCCACGTCATCGGCAGGGAAAGAGTCTTAACAAAGCCCATTCTGACTGAGGAGGCCTGTGGTGAAGTAAGTTTAGCCACTAGCCACACACTGCCTTTATACATTTAAGTTAATTATAGGCCTCTCATATGCTCTAGAGGCACTTCATGATGATGTAAAAGCACTTCATAATGACCACTTATAGGGGTTTTGATTTGGAATAAGGTTTTAGACGGGTACTTCCTGTCTTGAATGTTCACATTGTTCTTAAAAAGCAGTGCTTTGAACAAAAGGGTATTTGACACACTTTCCATTAAAGCTACAGTAGAGACAGCATGCATGATTTGAGGGTACGTCTGTGTCATATCTCTCAAATCTCATGTAGTTTGGTTTTTCATCCCGACTTGGTTTTCCAATCAGTTAGAAAAGGCCTTAGAGATTTGCTGTGGGCAGATGTAGCCGTAGTTAACCCTGCTCTTTCTCCACTGTAGGCTGCCTTCTGTCAGGTCACACTTCTATGTTAGATACCAGTGAATATTTCATGTTTTTTTTTTTATAGCGATGCAAAGTGTGTGTACGTGTCCGGATCACCAGTTATAGGTGAGCAAAGGTACACGATGCTCCTGCTGTCTCACTCTGAGGTCATACTTAGAAATTGCTTGCTTCGTTTGTATTGCAGTGCCATATCAAGAACAATAATCATTTTCAAAAAGGCATACACGTCAAACTAAAACAGTGATGTTTTGAAAGTAATACATTGGTTTTCTTGTCTGTTATCTTTTTGGACTAATACCGTATAGGTCATTCTGCCGTCGTTGGAAACATCTTAAATGTCACTTGATATTTGACACTTGACACTCTCACCTAGCTCAAAACAAAAGCAGGATATCAGTATAAAGGTGACCACAGCTCCAATCCAAACCACCACACAGCAAAAGCACTCTTCCTATACAGAAACAACAGAGAATGAAAACACAGAGGAACACTTAGCTAGAGCGTCATCATCTCTTCCCCCACAGACCAGTAGGAGAGGGCAGATTATTATTGCTCTAATTATGGATGTGACTGTGTAAGCCATTCACTGTATTATGAAAGTATTACTTAAGTATTTTATATTTTCGTATGGGCATATACATTCCTACCTCATTCAAAAAGCATGTTCCCATGGTATATCGAATGTATAAAACCACATGTGCAATGTACTGTACTTCAAGCATTGTTTACTGTAACTGTGAAAGAAAATACCAATAAAAAGAACTGGATTGAAATGTGTGTTTTTATCTAATAGATAACAAATGACCAAAAACACAAGGTCAGTCAAAACACAAACATAATGTACGTCAGTCACCTTATCTCATTCCTTTTTTGGACAGGGTTGATCAGGTTAAACAAACAGTGTGTGTGTGTGCCCATGCCTGCCAGTGCAGTTGTTGTCTGTGGTGTATGCTTATACTGTGTGCTTGTGCGTGTGTAATACTCTTCCTCTCATTATATGGAGAAAATTGTTTTGTCCTGCTTATCTCTGACTACAAGTGGAGCCATTTGCTTTGTATATACAGTGAATAAATGTAGAGCCATAGATCTGCTTTTAGAGACTATTTACTAAGTATCATCATAACTGTAGCATCATTAATGAACCTGTCTGAGTGTTTTCTCTTATCAGGAGTCCTCAGGCTGCCCTCTGCTGGTTCATTCTTACCAGGGTTGGCCATGGCAGATCCTGAGAGGTTAGCCATAACCCTAACACTAGCCTCATGTCCACACCCCGGTTCAACCTTGACCCTAGCTTCATGTCCTCACCCCGGCTCAACCTTGACCCTAGCTTCATGTCCTCACCCCGGCTCAACCTTGACACTAGCCTCATGTCCACACCCCGGCTCAACCTTGACCCTAGCTTTATGTCCACACCCCGGCTCAACCTTGACACTAGCCTCATGTCCACACCCCGGCTCAACCTTGACCCTAGCTTCATGTCCACACCCCGGCTCAACCTTGACCCTAGCTTCATGTCCACACCCCGGCTCAACCTTGACCCTAGCTTCATGTCCTCACCCCGGCTCAACCTTGACCCTAGCTTCATGTCCACACCCCGGCTCAAACTTGACCCTAGCTTCATGTCCAAACCCCGGCTCAACCTTGACCCTAGCTTCATGTCCAAACCCTGGCTCAACCCTAACTCTAGCTTTATATCCACACCCTGGTTCAACCTTGACCTTAGCTTCATGTCCACACCTCGGTTCTATCCTAACCCTAGCTTTGTGTCCACACACTGGCTCAACCCTAACCCTAACACTAGCCATAACCCTAACCCGAGCCATAACTCTAACACTAACCCTAGCCATAACCCTAACCCTAGCCATAACCCTAACCCTAGCCATAACCCTAACCCTAGCCATAACTCTAACCCTAGCCATAACCCTAACACTAACACTAGCCATAACCCTAACACTAACACTAGCCATAACCCTAAAACTAAAGCCTGCACAAACTTAAAGATTGATCATCACTGATGTAAAGAGAGTTTTGTTTGCATATTTAATCTGAAATAACTCCTTATCCAAATTCTGTTGTGCCTTTTTGTCTGTATGTTGATATAGCAGGATGTTGTTTGTTCTGCGTTCCTCTTCACTCTTGGAATCAAAATGCTTCTGTTTGCCTCTTTGGAATCACTCAGCCATTGCCAGAACCAGAGGATATTGGGTTTCTGACACGTGTTCCCACAAACAAATGATCACACCCTGAAAACAGTCTTAGGTTTACAATCATCGGACACTGTATTAAAAACATGTTTTTTTAATCAATTCACTCTACAGATACACAGAGAGGTATAAAAAAAGTATGCAGGTATGATCAGTCATGTATTAATTGTATACAGCAACACGAAAATGTCCTTAAGCACACCATAGATACACAATACATAATCATGTTGTTTTCTTGGCTCAGTCTCACATATTATGGTGAATGAAAAGTCTGTTGGTTCCATATGTCTCATTTGGAACAGTCTATTGGCTAGATCTTTATCTATAATTCAGTGCCATTTGTCATAGATCAGCATCTATTTGCCATCGTGTCAATTCAGCAGGCATCTACTGTTATAGTGAAACTGTGGTGTCTTGTCATTGTACATCTCATGTCACAAAGATCTATAGTCTGTTGATGAGGTTCAGTGTCTGGTAGCTCTATATACCTGCGAGGATACAAACTCGTACACGGGCCTCCTTCCAGACACAACAACAACCTGAGATCCACTGAGAGATCAGATAATTTTTTTTCGTAGAGCTCTCCCGCTCTCTCTCCTCCTCCTTACTCTCTCTCTCCCTCTCTTCGTCCCCCTTATTTGTCTTTGTTTAATAATGGACTACTTATCCTAGCCTGTAGCTGTTCTGCAGATCCCTGTCTAGGTGTGCATGTCTGTGGGGGCTGTGTGGTGAGGTCAGAGGGGGAGGAGCCACAGTCAGGGGTTGCTGTTTCACTGAACTCAGGGCAGCTGCTCTTACGATTCTGCTGGAAGTCAGAGGGCAGGTCAGAGAGGCAAGAGCGGGGGTAACTGTGTGCCCGTGGGTGAGACTGGCCCTCAGACACCACCGCATGTCTCCTTAAACCCAATTCCCTGATTGACAGGTGGAGTGGGCGGGGCTGCCGTACAGGAACTCTAAGGGGTCTGACGCACCAAGGCAACCAAACTCAGGCTCATCGCAGTTGGAATCTTTCCCCTGTCTGCCGCATACAGTGATGAAGTCAGAGAACATCCCAGGCCTGTCCATCCCATGGGACCTTTCCCTGGGACAAAGTGCAGTGGTCTTTGGAGAGTTTTCATCTTGCGCAGCAAGCCGCGGCAGCCGTGGCCTCTGGTGCAGCGATACCTGCTGGTGAGGGTTGATGATGCCATTGGTGTGAAGGGAGGTGGGGTGAGCCAGGTGGCAGATGGACAGCAGGTAGTCCTCTGAGGAGAGGGTGTGTAGACAGGGCCCTGGGTGGGCGGTAGGCCGGGCAGAGTGAAGGGTGTTGGACTGGTTCGTCTGGTTCATGTCTCTGACCAGGTCCTCGTAGCCCTCGCTGATAGTGGGCAGCTGTAATCTCCTCTTCTGGGACACCGGTTTGGACATGGGACTCTTGGCTGCTGGGAGAGACGGACAGAAATACGTCAGTCACCAAGAGATAATATTTGAATAATATCGAAGTGACTGTCCTCATGGAGGACAGTCCTGACATTTGGGAATGGGTATCTTATGCATACTCTGATTAATCATATTTGATAACTGCTCCTTTCAATGCTCCCCATCAACACCATTCTATACCTGGTAACCTAACACCATTCCATACCTGGTAATCTAACACCATTCTATACCTGGTAACCTAACACCACTCTATACCTGGTAATCTAACACCATTCTATACCTGGTAACCTAACACCATTCTATACCTGGTAACCTAACACCATTCTATACCTGGTAACCTAACACCATTCTATACCTGGTAACCTAACACCATTCTATACCTGGTAACCTAACACCATTCTATACCTGGTAACCTAACACCATTCTATACCTGGTAACCTAACACAATTATATTCTTGGTAACCTAACACCACTCTATACCTGGTAACCTAACACCATTCTATACCTGGTAACATAACACCATTCTATACCTGGTAACCTAACATCATTTATACCTGGTAACCTAACACCATTCTATACCTGGTAACCTAACACCATTCTATACCTGGTAACCTAGCACCACTCTATACCTGGTAATCTAACACCATTCTATACCTGGTAATCTAACACCATTCTATACCTGGTAACCTAACACCATTTATACCTGGTAACCTAACACCACTCTATACCTGGTAACCTAACACCATTTATACCTGGTAATCTAACACAATTATATTATTGGTAACCTAACACCATTTATACCTGGTAACCTAACACAATTATATTATTGGTAACCTAACACCATTTATACCTGGTAACCTAACACCATTCTATACCAGGTAACCTAACACCATTCTATACCTGGTAACCTAACACAATTATATTCTTGGTAACCTAACACCATTTATACCTGGTAATCTAACACCATTCTATTCCTGGTAACCTAACACCATTCTCTACCTGGTAACCTAAGAGCATTCTATACCAGGTAACCTAACACCACTATATACCTGGTAACCTAACACCATTCTATACCAGGTAACCTAACTCCATTCTATACCTGGTAACCTAACACCATTCTATACCTGGTAACCTAAGCCCCACAGATCCTTCTATTTCTTTACACTTATCCCCACTCTCCTCTTCTCTCCTCTGTTTTCTCAGAAGGAGCTGTGTAAATAGATCTGTGAGACAAACACACCATGACCATAGCTACATACACACTGGTATATAAATACCATAAGATACCAGACCAGCCAGCCAGAACCTGCCAGAACCAGCCAGAACCACATACTGTAGCCTATATTTTCTTATGCCACCCATATTGTTTCAGCCCTGAATGCAGCCCACAGAGTATTTCAGTACCAACCTCAATGTCAAAAATGGCTCCAGCCAAACCCTAAAGCCAGCCTCTGTCAGTATCCTTCAAGTTGGAACAACTGCTAAATATAGAACCACACCTAGCTGGTATACAGTGACTCAGAACCAGACTAGCATTCTTCCTATACATAGCAAAGACACAGGTAATTGCCAAAATAATGGAAACACCAACATAAAGTGTCTTAATAGGGCATTGGGCCACCACGAGCCAGAGCAGTTTCATTGCAGCATGGCATAGATTCTACAAGTGTCTGGAACACTGTTGGAGGGATGCAACACCGTTTTCCATAAGAAATTCCAGAATTTGGTGATTTGTTGATGGTGGTGGAAAACACTGTCTCAGGTGCCGCCCCAGATTCACCCTTAAGTGTTCAATTGGGTTGAGATCTGATAACTGAGATGGCCATGGCATATGGTTTACATAGTTTTCATGCTCATCAAACCATTCAGTGATGACTCATGCCCTGTGGGCGGAAGCATTGTCGTCCACTCCCATCAGGATAGAAGTGCTTCACCATAGGTCGAAGGTGATTTTATTTATTGTTTATTTAACCTTTATTTAACTAGACAAGTCAGTTATGAACAATTTTTATTTACAATGACGGCCAACCCTGGCCAAACCCTAACCCGGACGACGCTGGGCCAATTGTGCGCCGCCCTATGGGACTCCCAATGATGGCCGGTTGTGATACAGCCTGGAATCTAACCAGGATCTGTCGTGACGCCTCTAGCACTGAGATGCAGTGCCTTAGACCGCTGTGTATTTATTGGCGTTTACCTTGTCCCTGTAGGGGTTGAGCGAATCTAAACCATGCAAAGAAAAATCACCATAACAGAGCAGCCAGAACATTTACTGAGGTGTTTCCATTATTTTGGCAGTTACCTGTATATTAGCATTATGTGTATAACCTAATACAGTCGTTAAGCCTGTTGGTTTAATGGTATTTAGCACAACTGCTTTGCAGACTCACCTGTATTAAAAGGTGTAGTGTATATCCAAGTCTTTTCTCTGCTCCTGTAGCGTGTGGCCTCTCTCGTTAACTCTTCAGGAGAATCTGTGAATGAACGTCTGTGCAGATAAGATCTGGCTGTGTAGCTTTAAAAAAAGAGAAGCAGCGATGCTGGTCTCTGAGCTCTGTGGCTCTAACTGTCTCTGACTGTGTCTGTCCTGAGGCAGCAGTAGACTGCAGATTTATCTCCTCTCTCTCTCTCTCTCTCTCTCTCTCTCTCTCTCCCTCAGCCTGCCCTCCTTCCCTGATTCTAAATATAGCATCACCCTCCATTTCCTATCCCTGAGCACTGTCATTGGGCGATTTTGTTGATGGAGGGTGACAGAAAGAGAGGGGTAGATGAAGAGATTGAGTAAAAAAATATATAGATATTTTTTAAAGAGAACAGAGGTAAGAGTGGGGGCAGGTTGAGAGTTGCGGTAAAATAACATTTCACAATCAACCCTTGTTTATTGCCAGGCTGTAATTAGCTCAGGTATGGTACATAATAAAGCTTGCATACTACACCAATGTTTCTCTGATAAAAAAGTGTCCTGCTAACCCCTACCTAGTGGTCGTATGTGGTAGAATGTAGCCTCAATATCTCTGATAATATTACTGATGCCATAATGTCTCCAGGTGGATTTCTGATGTATTGTGTGTGTGTGTGTGTTATTTTTCTTAATCATGGCATTATCAGGATTAATCTAGAAGTGTTCACAAACATCTTATCTACTCACTTAGAAAGAAAATGACTCAAGTCACCATTCACCATTCAGTTACTATTGAGCAAAACAGAACCCAAAACACATGAAAAACAAACTGCAAATTCATCCAATGAGTTTTTAGAGTCACAAGCTTGATGTAGTCATTGCGTGTAAGGAATATCTACCCTGAATAGCCAGTACCATCAAGGAGCTGTTGAAGAGTTTTGAATCTGCTGTGAACAGTCAGAACCACTTTAACCTATTACAGCCTCTTCTGAACATCAGGACACAATCAACAACATGAACTATTATTTACATGATATGAGCTTTGTACAGTGGACTCTTCACCAGAAGCCAAGTTTACCCACTTTACTCTGTGTACGTGTATCCTAGGGATTTGTCTGCCGTTAAAGCATTAAACATTTCTTTTCTCCAAACAGGGTAGAAAAGTTGTGTGTTTGTGTGATTGTTTCCACCCCCCTCCAGGTGTCTCCACCCCCTCATTCAGAGGGTGAATGGGCAAGACATAAGTGTGGTGTGGTAGTGGTGTGGTAGTAGGTGTCAAGCGCACCGGTTTGAGTGTGTCAAGAACTGCAACACTGCTTGGTTTTTTACGCTCAACAGTTTCCTGTGTGCATCAAGAATGGTCCACCACCCAAAGGACATCCAGCCAACTTGACACAACTGTGGGAAGCATTGGAGTCAACATGGGCCAGCATCCCTGTGGAAAGATGTCGACACCATGTAGAGTCCATGCCCCGACGAATTAAGGCAGTTCTGAGGGCAAAAGAGGGTACAAATCAATATTAGGAAGGTGTTCTTAATGTTTGAGTGTATATTTATATCTCTGGATTTTGACATTGCTAGTTCTGATATTTCTTAATTTCATTATTTTTCTGTGTTGGATTTGTGTGTATTGTTTTGTTTTGTGAGTTATTACTGCATTGTTGGAGCTAGAAACGTAAGCATTTTGCTGCACCTGTGAAAAAATCTGCTAAATATGTGTATGTGTGTGTGTGTGTGTGTGCATATATGAAGAGATCATTTATACTCAATCTTCACATCCCATCTATAGAAAGGTGGGATGTTATATACTCTAATGTGAGTAGTCAAAAGAAATAGCAGCTAGCGATTACCTCACTCTAAACAGTACTTTACACTCAGCACACACACACGCAGTGGTTAGGTAATAATATGGCCATAAATAAAAAGGTTGAAACACATGCTGTCAGTAGAGCGTGACCAGCATTACTTCATCTAGCCCTGATGAACAGGAGGTAGCACAGAGGAACTACAGCCTGACTCAAAGGTGTTCTCAACAACAATATGATCACATATATGCTCTAAGATCAATACGGGACAGACAGTCATTCAGAAAGAACAGGAACAAATCATTCATAGGAATGCTGCAACATGACATCATAAACTCCCTCGTATGTTTGACCGGCTGAGAAACAATATTGAAGTTAAAGGGAAAATTGTCACACATAAATTTGCTTTCAAATAACCAAATATACCCCCCCCCCCCAATTAGAATAGAAGAGATAGGAATTTGGGGAGAGGAGACAGAGGAGAGGACACAGAGGAGAGGAGACAGAGAAGAGGACAGAGAGAGAGGAGACAGAGAGGAGAGAGAGAGAAGAGACAGAGGAGAGGAGACAGAGAAGAGGAGACAGAGGAGAGGAGACAGAGAGAGGAGAGGAGACAGAGAGGAGAGAGAGAGAAGAGACAGAGGAGAGGAGACAGAGAGAGGAGACAGAGAGAGAGAGGAGACAGAGGAGAGGAGAGAGAGAGGAGACAGAGGAGTCAACCTGTTTTCTGTGGCATTGTGTGAGACGGACATGTGGTGAGCCATTGATGTCTATCAGCAGGATGTCACTTACCAAATGTATTTTCTATGAAACGGTGATATAACCAACCTCGTTATATATTTCATGGATTTCATGGAACTGGAGGAAAACAAACATCCTTGTGTGTCAGTTTGAACCAATGACCAGCTATACATACATTTTCCAGAATCCTAAATTGGCACATCTCTTACGTCTTTCCAGAGTTATAAATTGTACAGAATCAAAAATAGGCGTCTTTCAGTCTTCCTGTGGCTGATGCTCATACATTGAGGATAGAAATCACTTGGGTTTTTAGAGAGTTCAAAGCACTAACCAATTATACAAAAAAATAAAATGACCAGTTAAAGCTAGAATCCTTAGTTGCTACACCGAACAAAAATATAAACGCAACATGCAATCATTTCAAAGATTTGACTGAATTACAGTTCATATAAGGAAATCGGTCAATTTAAATAAAATAACATAGTTTAATAATCTAGGAATTTCACATGACTGGGAATACAGATATGCATTTGTTAGACACAGATACCTTTAAAAAAAGGTTGGTGTCTGGATCAGAATACCAGTCAGTACCAGTCAGTATCTGGTGTGACCACTATCATGTAGCGTGACATCTCCTTCACATAGAGTTGATCAGGCTGTTGATTGTGACTGTGCAAAGTTGCCAGATATGAGGCAGGAACTGGAACGCGCTGTCATACACGTTGATCCAGAGCATCCCAAACGTGCTAAATGGGTGATATGTCTGGTGAGTATAGCTGTTACGGAGACTGTATCACCGCCACACCAGCAGTCATGAGTCATGACCGCAGTAAAATTCCACATGATCGTTGAGTCATGGTAATCTCCTCTTATGCACTCTGGATATGCGTTGGTAGTACCCAACTTGATAACGACCATCAGGTCCTAATGACCTGGCACTCTAGGGCTCTATTGTCCCTCTAACCGCTTTGACATGAATGAAAATGCAATCAAAAATCACATCAAAACGGTATGGTCCTTTTCAAACTCACCTCACTGTGATGATCAATTTGAAGAAAGAAGTTCAACAGCAGGTTGAAACTGAGTGTAAAACATGGTCGTTGTGGATGTTGTTTCAAAGCCTAACACAACAAAATGAACAGCTTTTCTAAGGTGATGATTCATTTAAAACATCCATATGCATCTTAGAGGTTATGCATATGTATAGGCTTATATATGAGCACAAGCCCCCCTAAAATTACCTGAATTCAAATAATTATTGTGTTGTCATACAATAATTAGCCTACCGCATATTACACATGGCAGAACCCCCCCCCCCCCCCCCCCCCCATACTGTATGGACTGGTTTACCTTATGCTACACTCCAAAATGTTTATCCATGAGTCTGGGAGAAAACATATAGCCCTAGCCGATGCTGTTCATTGATTATGCCAGGTGGCTTACAGTTAGCCTACAATTATGGTGAATTTGTATTTGATGTTGAATGGCTATATTAATAGGGTATTGTTTCTTAATGAATTGAGTGACACATTACCTTTAGCTCTCTCTCCTTTTTTCCTTTCTCCAGCATGCAGAGGGGCTGGCAACAGTTTAGTGAAATAGGTTAAGTTGCAAAAACATGTTACTATCGATGTTTCTTAAGACATTTCACTTGTTTTCCCAAATTAGGCACTGGGTAGCTGCAGGAACATGGTTGGAGAGCCCATGGCATACGTGGAGTGAAATAAGTTATCTTATATTTATTTCTCAGCTGCTCATATTAAGCACATGCTCCGCTATAAAACTGAAGTAGCCTAACCAGTATCATTGAAAAACTGCCCTGCGGGAAAGTGTGTGGCCTCCATACGCTGTTCGAGTGCATAAAGATGTATTTTTCCCATGCGCCTGTTCTTGCCCTTTTGATAATGGGCCATTCTAAATCTTAAAAAACATTTTTATTTTATTTTTTTAGACATATTAGTAAACATAAGATTAAATTGAGAATAGTCTGATGGGTGAAAATATGATCACTTGATGAGAGAACAGCTGTGCAGCCTGAGGCAACCTTCTCAAATCATCAATAGCGTATAGCCGCATAATGTTGCCTATATACAGTATCTTTTGATTTCTAAGGCATTCTAATGTTTGTATCATTACAAAAGTTGCCAAATAACTCTAAATTTACCGTTTCAAATGATAATTTTTACACTCAATTTAGCCACATCCTAGGTGCACTAGCTCCGGAATGGGGAAAATGTCATTGAATTCAGCTAAATTAAATTATATTTTTCTTATTATAAAATAATTTAAAGAGGCTTCCATATACTTTGTATATATAGTGTAACCAATAAATGCCTCATAAGCTTAGTTCGACTGTCATACTCCATCAGTTTCCAAAATATAAGCTTGTTTTACTCCAATGTTTGTAAACAATTTAAATGTCAACAAACACTGTATAGCCTCAAAACATGGTTAAAAACAGAATATTGATATAGAATATTGATATTAGGTTCCCGAGTGGAGCAGGCATTGCATCTCAGTGATAGAGGCCTCACTACAGATCCTGGTTCAATTTCGGGCTGTCCCATAGGGCGGCACACAATTGGTCCAGCGTCGTCTGGGTTTTACCGGGATAGGCCGTCATTGTAAAATAAGAATTTGTTCTTAACTGAGTTGCCTAGTAAAATAAAGGTAAAAAATATTGGATGGATGGTCAGTCCTTGTATCCATAGCTACACTATATACAGTTGAAGTTAGAAGTTTACATATACCTTAGCCAAATACATTTAAACTAAGTTTTTCACAATTCCTGACATTTTATCCTAGTAAAAATTCCCTGTCTTAGGTCAGTTAGGATCACCACTTTATTTTAAGAATGTGAAATGTCAGAATAATAGAAGAGAGAATGATTAATTTCAGCTTTTATTTCTTTCATCACAATCCCAGTGGGTCAGAAGTTTACATACAATCAATTAGTATTTGTTAGCATTGCCTTTAAACTGTTTAACTTGGATCTCCTTGCTCGCACACGCTTTTTCAGTTCTGCCCACACATTTTCTATAGGATTGAGGTCAGGGCTTTGTGATGGCCACTCCAATACCTTGACTTTGTTGTCCTTAAGCCATTTTGCCACAACTTTGGAAGTATGCTTGGGGTGATTGTCCATTTTGAAGACCCATTTGCGACCAAGCTTTAACTTCCTGTCTTGAGATGTTGCTTTAATATATACACAATTTTCCATCATCATGATGCCATCTATTTTGTGAAGTGCCCCAGACCCTCCTGCAGCAAGCACCTCCACAACATGAAGCGGCCACCCCCGTGCTTCACGGTTGGGATGGTGTTCTTCAGCTTGCAAGCCTCCCCCTTTTTCCTCCTAACATAACATTGTTCATTATGGCCAAACAGTTCTATTTTTGTTTCATCATACCAGAGGACATTTCTCCAAAAAGTATGATCTTTGTCCCCATGTGCAGTTGCAGACTGTAGTCTGGATTTTTTTTATGGTGGTTTTGGAGCAGTGGATTCTTCCTTGCTGAGCGGCCTTTCAGGTTATGTCGATATAGGACTCATTTTACTGTGGATATAGATACTTTTGTACCTGTTGAATCCAGCGTCTTCCCAAGGTCCTTTGCTGTTGTTCTGGGATTGATTCACACTTTTCGCACCAAAGTACGTTCATCTCTAGGAGACAGAACGTGTCTCCTTCCTGAGCAATATGTCGGTTGCGTGGTTCCATGGTGTTTATACTTGCGTACTATTGTTTGTACAGATGAACGTGGTGCCTTCAGGCGTTTGTAAATTGCTCCCAAGGATGAACCAGACTTTTTTTTTCTGAGGTCTTGGCTGATTTCTCTTGATCTTCCCATGATGTCAAGCAAAGAGACACTGAGTTTGAAGGTAGGCCTTGAAATACATCAGCAGGTACACCTCCAATTGACTCAAATGATGTCAATTAGCCAATCAGAGGCTTCTAAAGCCATGACATGGTTTTCTGGAATTTTCCAAGCTGTTTAGGCACAGTCAACTTAGTGTATGTAAACTTCTAACCGACTGGAATTGTGATACAGTGAATTATAAGTGAAATAATCTGTCTGTAAACAATTGTTGGAAAAATCACTTGTGTCATGCACAAAGTAGATGTACTAACCGACTTGCCAAAACTATAGTTTGTGAACAAGAAATGTGTGGAGTGGTTGAAAAACAAGTTTTAATGACTCCAACCTAAGTGTATGTATACTTCCGACTTCAACTGTATACAAAAGTATGTCGACGCCCCTTCAAATTAGTGGATTCAGCTATTTCACCCACACCTGTTGCTGACAGGAGTATAAACATCTAGCACACAGCCATGCAATCTCCATAGACAAACCTTGGCAGTAGAATGGCCTTACTGAAGATCTCAGTGACTTTGAACGTGGCACCGTTATAGGATGCCACCTTTCTAACAAGCCAGTTCATCAAATTTCTGCCCTGCTAGAGCTGCCCCGGTCAACTGTAAGTGCTGTTATTGTGAAGTGGAAACGTCTAACAGCTCAGCTGCAAAGTGGTAGGCTACACAAGCTCACAGAATGGGACTGCCGGGTTCTGAAGCGAGTAGTGCGTCTCTCCTGGGTTGCAACACTCACTACCAAGTTCCAAACTGCCCTTGGAAGCAACGTCAGCGCAATAACTCTTCATCTGGAGCTTCATGAAATGGATTTCCATGGCCGTGCAGCCGCACACAAGCCTAAGATTCTCATGTGCAATGCCAAGCGTCGGCTGGAGTGGTGTAAAACTCGCCGCCATTCGACTCATTTGAGCAGTGGAAACACATTCTCTGGAGTGTAGATTCATGCTTCCCCATCTGCCAGACGGACGGACGAATCTGGGTTTGGCAGATGCCAGCAGAACGCTACTTGCCCCAATGCATAATGCCGACTGTATTTATTTTTGATTTAACCTTTATTTAACTAGACAAGTCAGTTAAGAACTAATTCTTATTTACAATGACGGCCTACCCCGGCCAAACCCTAACCCGGACAGCGCTGGGCCAATTGCGCGTCGCTCTATGGGATGCTGAGCCACTCGGGAGCCCCTGTAAAGTTTGGTGGATGAGGAATAATGGTCTGGGGCTGTTTTTCATGGTTCGAGCTAGGCCCCGTAGTTCCAGTGAAGGGAAATATTAACTCTACAGCATTCAATGACATTCTAGACGATTCTGTGCTTCCAACTTTGTGGAAACAGTTTTGGGAAGGCCCTTTCCTGTTTCAAAATGACAATGCCCCCGTGCCCAAAGCGAGGTCCATACAGAAATGGTTTGTCGGTGTGGAGGAACTTGACTGGCCTGCACAGAGCCCTGACCTCAACCCCATCATACACCTTTGGGATGAATTGGAACGCCGACTGCGAGCCAGGCCTTATCACCCAACATCAGTGCCTAACCTCACTAATGCTCTTGTGGCTGAATGGAAGCAAGTCCACGCAACAATGTTCCAACATCTAGTGGGAAAGCCTTCCCAGAAGAGTGGAGGCTGTTATAGCAGCAAAGGGGGGACCAACTCCATATTAATGCCCATTCATTTTGGAATGAGATGTTTGACAAGCAGGTGTCCACATACTTTTTGTCAAGTAGTGTATGTCTATACATTTTAGAGGGGTTACATTTCTCCAGGCCCTTTCCTCAGCTTTTGACCAAAACAGAGGCGAGGGTGACCGCTTTGCTATTGTTCCAATTAAAGGACTCTAGCTTTAAATGTTAAAAGAAAATCATCTTAAAACAACAAACAGAAGTTCAGCACAACTGGCTAAGAACAACCTGTTCTTGGTCTGTAACAAACATTTGATCTGGATTTATAAGTGGACGCTCAACTTGAAAGGGACACAATGTAAACCATTACTGTGAATTACCTCCTCACCGACACGTTTCCTACTGAATTCGGAGAATCTAGAAAGAACATCCTTCTATAGCAGAAATGGTCTAATCTAATATCTATGTTCTTGTTCTGTTCTTGTTGTTCTGTGCCCGTGCTGATAAGATCAGGGTGAGAGAGATTAGAGGAACAACTGCTGCAGCTTTTGGGACACTTAATTCATCAACATGAATTCAACTCTCACATGCTAAATCACACATTATAAATAGCCATGTTTTACAGCCCCAGTTATCAAGGCTCTCCCCTGTCTCCAAACCTTTCATAGTTGTTGTTCTTCATGTGTGATGGGAAAAGTGTCATAGTGATGTCATAGTGATGGGACACACACACACACAAGAAAGGCAGGTGTTGTTATGTGTTGTTATGTGTGAAGGGTTTATATAGAACAAGAAAGGCAGGTGTTGTTATGTGTGAAGGGTTTATATAGAACAAGAAAGGCAGGTGTTGTTATGTGCGAAGGGTTTATATAGAACAAGAAAGGCAGGTGTTGTTATGTGTGAAGGGTTTATGGAGAACAAGAAAGGCAGGTGTTATGTGTGAAGGGTTTATATAGAACAAGAAAGGCAGGTGTTGTTATGTGTGAAGGGTTTATATAGAACAAGAAAGGCAGGTGTTGTTATGTGTGAAGGTTTTATATAGAACAAGAAAGGCAGGTGTTGTTATGTGTGAAGGGTTTATATAGAACAAGAAAGGCAGGTGTTGTTATGTGTGAAGGGTTTATGGAGAACAAGAAAGGCAGGTGTTGTTATGTGTGAAGGGTTTATGGAGAACAAGAAAGGCAGGTGTTGTTATGTGTGAAGGGTTTATATAGAACAAGAAAGGCAGGTGTTGTTATGTGTGAAGGGTTTATATAGAACAGGAAAGGCAGGTGTTGTTATGTGTGAAGGGTTTATATAGAACAAGAAAGGCAGGTGTTGTTATGTGTGAAGGGTTTATATAGAACAGGAAAGGCAGGTGTTGTTATGTGTGAAGGGTTTATATAGAACAGGAAAGGCAGGTGTTGTTATGTGTGAAGGGTTTATATAGAACAGGAAAGGCAGGTGTTGTTATGTGTGAAGGGTTTATATAGAACAGGAAAGGCAGGTGTTGTTATGTGTGAAGGGTTTATATAGAACAAGAAAGGCAGGTGTTGTTATGTGTGAAGTGTTTATATAGAACAGGAAAGGCAGGTGTTGTTATGTGTGAAGGGTTTATATAGAACAGGAAAGGCAGGTGTTGTTATGTGTGAAGGGTTTATATAGAACAGGAAAGGCAGGTGTTGTTATGTGTGAAGGGTTTATATAGAACAGGAAAGGCAGGTGTTGTTATGTGTGAAGGGTTTATATAGAACAGGAAAGGCAGGTGTTGTTATGTGTGAAGGGTTTATATAGAACAGGAAAGGCAGGTGTTGTTATGTGTGAAGGGTTTATATAGAACAGGAAAGGCAGGTGTTGTTATGTGTGAAGGGTTTATATAGAACAGGAAAGGCAGGTGTTGTTATGTGTGAAGGGTTTATATAGAACAGGAAAGGCAGGTGTTGTTATGTGTGAAGGGTTTATATAGAACAAGAAAGGCAGGTGTTGTTATGTGTGAAGGTTTTATATAGAACAAGAAAGGCAGGTGTTGTTATGTGTGAAGGGTTTATATAGAACAAGAAAGGCAGGTGTTGTTATGTGTGAAGGGTTTATTGAGAACAAGAAAGGCAGGTGTTGTTATGTGTGAAGGGTTTATGGAGAACAAGAAAGGCAGGTGTTGTTATGTGTGAAGGGTTTATATAGAACAAGAAAGGCAGGTGTTGTTATGTGTGAAGGGTTTATATAGAACAAGAAAGGCAGGTGTTGTTATGTGTGAAGGGTTTATATAGAACAAGAAAGGCAGGTGTTGTTATGTGTGAAGGGTTTATATAGAACAGGAAAGGCAGGTGTTGTTATGTGTGAAGGGTTTATATAGAACAAGAAAGGCAGGTGTTGTTATGTGTGAAGGGTTTATATAGAACAGGAAAGGCAGGTGTTGTTATGTGTGAAGGGTTTATATAGAACAGGAAAGGCAGGTGTTGTTATGTGTGAAGGGTTTATATAGAACAGGAAAGGCAGGTGTTGTTATGTGTGAAGGGTTTATATAGAACAGAAAAGGCAGGTGTTGTTATGTGTGAAGGGTTTATATAGAACAAGAAAGGCAGGTGTTGTTATGTGTGAAGGGTTTATATAGAACAGGAAAGGCAGGTGTTGTTATGTGTGAAGGGTTTATATAGAACAGGAAAGGCAGGTGTTGTTATGTGTGAAGGGTTTATATAGAACAGGAAAGGCAGGTGTTGTTATGTGTGAAGGGTTTATATAGAACAGGAAAGGCAGGTGTTGTTATGTGTGAAGGGTTTATATAGAACAGGAAAGGCAGGTGTTGTTATGTGTGAAGGGTTTATATAGAACAGGAAAGGCAGGTGTTGTTATGTGTGAAGGGTTTATATAGAACAGGAAAGGCAGGTGTTGTTATATGTGAAGGGTTTATATAGAACAGGAAAGGCAGGTGTTGTTATGTGTGAAGGGTTTATATAGAACAGGAAAGGCAGGTGTTGTTATGTGTGAAGGGTTTATATAGAACAGGAAAGGCAGGTGTTGTTTTGTTATGTGTGAAGGGTTTATATAGAACAGGAAAGGCAGGTGTTGTTATGTGTGAAGGGTTTATATAGAACAGGAAAGGCAGGTGTTGTTATGTGTGAAGGGTTTATATAGAACAGGAAAGGCAGGTGTTGTTATGTGTGAAGGGTTTATATAGAACAGGAAAGGCAGGTGTTGTTATGTGTGAAGGGTTTATATAGAACAGGAAAGGCAGGTGTTGTTATGTGTGAAGGGTTTATATAGAACAGGAAAGGCAGGTGTTTGTTATGTGTGAAGGGTTTATATAGAACAGGAAAGGCAGGTGTTGTTATGTGTGAAGGGTTTATATAGAACAGGAAAGGCAGGTGTTGTTATGTGTGAAGGGTTTATATAGAACAGGAAAGGCAGGTGTTGTTATGTGTGAAGGGTTTATATAGAACAGGAAAGGCAGGTGTTGTTATGTGTGAAGGGTTTATATAGAACAGGAAAGGCAGGTGTTGTTATGTGTGAAGGGTTTATATAGAACAGGAAAGGCAGGTGTTGTTATGTGTGAAGGGTTTTATATAGAACAGGAAAGGCAGGTGTTGTTATGTGTGAAGGGTTTATATAGAACAGGAAAGGCAGGTGTTGTTATGTGTGAAGGGTTTATATAGAACAGGAAAGGCAGGTGTTGTTATGTGTGAAGGGTTTATATAGAACAGGAAAGGCAGGTGTTGTTATGTGTGAAGGGTTTATATAGAACAGGAAAGGCAGGTGTTGTTATGTGTGAAGGGTTTATATAGAACAGGAAAGGCAGGTGTTGTTATGTGTGAAGGGTTTATATAGAACAGGAAAGGCAGGTGTTGTTATGTGTGAAGGGTTTATATAGAACAGGAAAGGCAGGTGTTGTTATGTGTGAAGGGTTTATATAGAACAGGAAAGGCAGGTGTTGTTATGTGTGAAGGGTTTATATAGAACAGGAAAGGCAGGTGTTGTTATGTGTGAAGGGTTTATATAGAACAGGAAAGGCAGGTGTTGTTATGTGTGAAGGGTTTATATAGAACAGGAAAGGCAGGTGTTGTTATGTGTGAAGGGTTTATATAGAACAGGAAAGGCAGGTGTTGTTATGTGTGAAGGGTTTATATAGAACAGGAAAGGCAGGTGTTGTTATGTGTGAAGGGTTTATATAGAACAGGAAAGGCAGGTGTTGTTATGTGTGAAGGGTTTATATAGAACAGGAAAGGCAGGTGTTGTTATGTGTGAAGGGTTTATATAGAACAGGAAAGGCAGGTGTTGTTATGTGTGAAGGGTTTATATAGAACAGGAAAGGCAGGTGTTGTTATGTGTGAAGGGTTTATATAGAACAGGAAAGGCAGGTGTTGTTATGTGTGAAGGGTTTATATAGAACAGGAAAGGCAGGTGTTGTTATGTGTGAAGGGTTTATATAGAACAGGAAAGGCAGGTGTTGTTATGTGTGAAGGGTTTATGGAGGCAAGTTTTGTTATTAAAAGCAATATGTTAATGCAACAACATAACACTGCACAGGTAGACAGAGAGGTGAAGAGGAATTTTGACTCAAAGCAGAAGCCAGTAAACGGACATGGACTGAGTGGACAAAACATTAGGAACACCTTCCTAATATTGAGTTGCACCCCCTTTTGCCCTAAGAACAGTTTCAATTTGTCGAGGCATGGACTCTACAAGGTGTTGAAAGTGTTCCACATGGATACTGGCCCATGTTGACTCCATTGCTTCCCACAGTTGTGTAAAATTGGCTGGATGTCCTTCGGGTGGTGGACCATTCTTGACACACCCGGGAAACTGTTGAGCGTGAAAAACCCAGCAGCGTTGAAGTTCTTGACACAAATCAGTGTGTCTGGCACCTACTACCATACCCTGTTCAAAGGCACTTAAATATTTTGACTTGCCCATTCAACCCTCTGAATGGCACACATACACAATCCATGTCTCAATTGTCTCAAGGCTTAAAAATCCTTCTTTAATCTCTACGGGATCGTTGTCCCCCACGTGGGACGGTTGAGCTAACGTAGGCTAATGTGATTAGCATGAGGTTGTAAGTAACAACAACAAAAAATCCCAGGACATAGACATATCTGATATGGGCAGAAAGCTTACATTCTTGTTAATCTAACTGCACAGTTTTGAACTTGAAAATGTATTAATAAACCAATTAGGCACATTATGCAGTCTTGATAGAACATTTTGAACAGACATACAATGGTTCATTGTATGTCATTGCACATACACTGCTGCCATATAGTGGCCAAAATCTAAATTGTGTCTAGGCTGGAATAATACATTATGGTCTTTCTCTTGCATTTCAAAGATGATGGTACCACAAAAAAAAAAACGCTTGTTTTTTTCTTTGGATTTTCTTTTACCAGATCTAATGTGTTATATTCTTCTACATTAAATTCCCATTTCCACAAACTTTAAACTGTTCTCTTTCAAATGGTATCAAGAATATGCATATCCTTGCTTCAGGGTCTGAGCTACAGGCAGTTAGATTTTGGTATGTCATTTTAGGCAAATCATCTACACTGATTTGTGGATTTAACAAGTGTCATCAATAAGAGATCATAGCTTCCACCTGGATTCACCTGGTCAGTCTATGTCATGGAAAGAGCAGGTGTTCCAAATGTTTTGTACACTCAGTGTACATACTTACTACATCTGCTACTCTGCTTCTCTCTAGTGGTCAGTGAGGAGAGAATGAAAGTGAAAAGAAGAGACAGCGAGAGAGAGACTCATTGTAGACATTAGAACAGGAATATCATGCAACACCCGATGAGTAAAATACCACAGATACTTGAACTTTAATAAATATGAAACATTAAGCTCTGATTCATAGGTACAGACAGATCCGTAGGTGATTTTGCAGCAGCTGCAAGACAAAATGCTCCGATAATAAGGTGACTGGCAGAGAGGAAACAATAGCAGTTGCCCTGAAAGCTTCTATTGTGATGCAGTAGATACAAATAGATGTTTTATCATTTTTCGTTCTTTGTCTTTGCTCTTTGAAAATGTAATAAACACAAATGAATGGATAAGGTCTCTGTGAATCTTTGCTGGGAAATGCTTTTAGTACCAACAGGGTAAAAACAGTGCACCACAACTGACCATTTCAACTCACAAACCTGGTTATGATGACGGATTTCCCTCTATTAACCATCCATTTCACCTTAATAACACATAATGCATTCGATCATGTCTGTTATAAGAGAGATATGGGGCTCTATTTTCGGAAGGAGTTAAGGCGGCACTGGAATTAAATGCATGTTAGTTTGCAATTTTGTTATGTAAAAACTGTCGCACTGCCATTTCCCAGCCCATAACGCCAGGTTCAGGCAATTTACCTGTCTAATTTAAACTCTCTTGCGCTCAGATGGGCGGTTGGAACTATGTGAGGAGTGTCTTTAAAAACATGATCCAAAGTCCTCATTTCACGCAGAGCTGAAAATACCAACCAAAAGCTGGTTTTAGCAGTCGGTCATGGCATGAATTTTGACAGCGGAAAGGCAGCCTATCCACCCGTGACGCACACTGCCTATATGCGCATGGAACAAGAGTAGCCCAATATGCTTTTGGTGCATATATACTTCCTATTTAGAAATATAAAAAACAATGCCTTTTCCCATTTCTTTCTATTTTTTCAAGCATAGCCTCCCCTCCTCTAAATGAAGGCTTTTTTTGTCTGCCCAATGAAATCCAAAATAGTCAAGACTGTGGAATAAGGGTTTGGCTCCTGAGACCACTTGGACATACATCTTTATCACCAAAGCTTTATTAAAATATCACGTTTGAGAGGAGTAAAACAGTGAGCTGACATTCCCTTTGTATCTATTCCTTGTAGGCATGCCCACATTATTTTAGACATGCAGGTCCCGTTTTGGACTTGTGTAAAACCCCCTCCATGATGAAGGCTACATATCCATGCCCATCATGAAACGAGCGATGAGAACCTCGGTGAATACCGGTGAAGCTCCTATTTAGACGTTATCTGTAACCTGTAATAAGTGCTTGTTTTCGGTTTCATATGCTCAAAACCCAAGCCTTCCATTAGGCATATTTTAAGGAAGGCTGGTTTAACACACATTTATTTAACTAGGCAAGTCAGATAAGAACTGTTCTTATTTACAATGACACTGGCCAAACTCAGACAATGCTGGGCCAACTGTGCACAGTCCTATGGGACTCCCATTCACAAGCAGATGTGATACAGTCTGGATTTGAGCCAGGTTGTCTGTAGTGATGCCTCTAGCACTGAGATGTCTTAGACCGCTGAGCCACTTGGGAGCACACATGCGATGCTTGTAAATAATGTGTCAGTGTTGGAGTGTCCCTGGTTCCGTAAATAAGAAAAAAGAAAAAAAGAAAATGGTAGAATCTGGTTTACTTAATATAAGGAATTTGAAATTATTTATACTTGTACTTCTGATACTTAAGTATATTTTAAACCAAATATGTTTAGACTTTTACTCAAGTAGAATTTTACTGGTTGACTTTTACTTTTACTTGAGTTATTTTCTATTAAGGTATCTTTACCTTTACTCAAGTATGACAGTTGGGTACTTTTTCCACCACTGCCAAGAGGTGAGGAGAGGCTAGTGGAGCACAGGTGCTTACAAATTGTGTGCAAGAGACAGATGCTATCAATTAGAACCTTATTATGCATAACCCATCATCAATTAGCTAAACCAAAGGCTGAAAATAACGTATTACATGAAAGAGGTAGGCTAGGACATCTATATATAGGGCTATATATCAATCTAGAACAGGATGATCTGTTTTGATCTGAGTTGATGGAGAGAGAGACAGACTGCGAGAGAGAGCTCTTGCGTGCACTGATTTAAAGCAACGGTATTCGACTGATAGGCTGTTTTAAAACTCTGTAGCTGCAATAAAAAATACAATAATCTTTACAATTATAAAAACAAGGTGACCCCCGAAAGCCAGATGGAGATGGATAAATGAGACACGCATTCGGTCTTTATTTTACTGTAGCATAGGCTAGGCTGTAGCAAATGTAGGCCTACCTGTCACAAGTTACCATAATGAGATGATAGGTGTACATGCATTGTGAACTGCGCTCCACACTGAGATGGGTCTGTCCCCACCCTGAGCGTTGATTCATTATGCAGAGGCTGTAGAGAAGCCAGATTTAGACATGGCATATAATGTAATAGTTCCATTTCATGCCATGCTGTCCATATGAATCATTTATTATGATTTACAGGTTTCTTGCAGTTATTTATCCAGAGAAAAGGGAGTGGTTTTGAGCGGTATATCCCGGTAAACCTCGGCAATCAACCCTAGTCTATTCCCTTTACAGCACATAATCTATAATCTAACATGGAATGTTAGACTTGTTTGGGATGAGCAAGCTTACCTAGGTCCTGGCATGGTGCTTGGGAATAAGACTTCATTTAAATAGAATAAATAAAATCTACTTTGAGCTCTATCAACATGAATGTCCTGAAAGTCCAACGTTTCACAACCTGAGCTTATCCAGGTATGTGCTGCTTATGAAAGAGAATACACCTTTACTGTATTTGCCTTGCTCTGAAACCTAAGCACACTGGGGGAGGTTTGGAGAGATAAAAGTTCCCCCTGTTGTGGTACGGGTCCAGGAGGATGTACGGTCCAAATCTCATCTGGCTCTACTCTCAGCCGTACAACAAGACCAAAACAACTGTGCAAACATCTGGCTTTGGTTCTCTCTCCACATAGTTCAGTTTGCCGTGTGGCTGGCTGGTGTGTGTGTGTAAAACAACAGGGTGGTATGTCTGTACCGTGGCTCTGGGTGTGTGGTGGGTCTTTGCCTGATAGAGAGCACCAAGGCAGGTTAAGGGTTAAATAATAACTCCAGTCTGTTAGCAGACGTAGGTAAATCTCTATAAGAGAAAGGGGAAGGGAAGGGTCAAAGGTAATCACACAGTGCCCCTGTGGGCCCGCTTCATCCTCAACAGAAAGTTCCTCTTCTCCTCCAGGAGTTCCTGGATGCGTTTGTTCCGTGTTCTCTCCCTGAGGAACACACGGCTTCGTCTGGGGATCAAGTTGTTTTGGGAGATGTCGTTGTCCACTCCTATGACCCGGTTGTAGGGATCATCGATGGAGTTGTTCTCTCTGGTCTCCTCCTGGCGGCTTGGTGGCCATGTGGGTTTTTTGGTTTTTGTTGTCATTGTGGCGATGGTTGTTGTGGGAGGCAGGGCAGTCGTTTGCTCTGTTATGGGAACAGTGGCCCTCACAGATATGTACTCTGTGCAATCAGGCCAATCAGGGGTGGTCATATCTATGATGTCATCGCTGGGGACAGTAGTTCCACTGAGCATTGTGACATCAGTGTATGGGACAGGTCCACTGGGCGATGTGACATCCTCAAAGTAGTTGGTTTCAGTTGGCTTTATGACATCATCCATGGAGAATAGGCTACCGGGAATTGTGGTTGATGCACCTGTGGTGTCGTTGCTGACAAAGGTGATATCAGTGAAAGGGCTGCTTGGAGTTGTAGTGTATATGCTGGTGCTGGTGGAGAGGGTGAATGAGGGGTACTTCCTGGTTGTGTCTCTGGGGGTCACACTGCGCTCTGGGGTCATGGGGATGGGGTATGTAGTGTAGTATGTTTGGGGTGTTGTATAAGTGTCTGTGGTGCTCATTGGGCGTGGCGTAGTATAAGGTATATGTGTTGTACTTCTTGGATGAACTGTTCCCTGAAAGGGGATGTTGTTGTCCTTGGGCTGAGGCAGAGGCCGGGGGCGAGGCAGGGGGACAGCTGTGACCCGGGGAGGGGCGGTGGTGCTCAGGCTGCTGTCCGTCACATTGCTGCAGGATTTGCAGCACATGCGCTTGTAGTCAGGCAGAGTGCAGTAGCGGATCAGCACCTCCATGCGACAGAACACTGACCTGTCTCCATGACAACGCTGCTTGCCTGTGGGGGAGAGAACACAGAGCTGAGACTGGGCGGGCTGGAGATGGCGTTGTGGGAGTGTTGTGTTTAGAAACGGTCCAGTAAAGTAGTAGAGGTAGTAAAGCCAGACCATTAACAACTAGAGCAGGAAGGAAGAAGAAGAAGGAGAAGACCCAAGCAGCATGGACAGCAGAGTCAATAGATTAGTCCATAGCAACTAAAAGGAAAGAAGAGCGGAGTGGGTTCTTTGTTGTTGTGGTGCTGGAACAGTAACCTGGCTCCAGTCTTGGGGAGCAGTTCACTACATGTAGTTCAACTAGTAATTTAACTACATTGTGCTGTAGCTTTGTGGTGGTTGAACTAAATTAAAATCTAGGTAGTATTTTTTATTTTATTTTATTTTTTGCCATGTAGCAGTGTAGCTAACTACTGGAACAACACACTACTTTAAACAAGTATATATGGGTGAAGTAGGCAAAACTTTTCTTTCTTTTTCGACACCTGTATAATTCTCACTTGAAACAATTGTTGTTGTGTTTAATCGTCTGAATTACACATTCTGTTAACATATGACCCAAAAGTGATCTTTTCTTGTAATTTCTAGTCTATGACATTTCTGATTTACAAATGATAATTTTTCACAAAGTAGTTTGGATGAAGTGAACTACTTTTTCACAGTAACTTTAGTTTAGTAAACTATATTTTTCTTAAGGTTTAGTGTAGCTTCACCTTTTTTAGTGTGAAGTAATTGTTAGCTTGGTAAAAATTTTTTTTAGAGTAGCTTCCCCAACACTGCTCGTCTCTTTGCAGACCAAACTAAATGTTTCTGACATCTCATGTGTTTCTTTATTCGTTTCAGATTAGTGTAAACATACTATATCAATATAACTTTGTTCATATTTCTTATGCAGGATAAGAGGCTTGATCTTCTTTAATCTGTCTTTCATTATTCACGGCAATATCACTTTTATAAGACAATGTTTTACCCTTTGTAAGGTTGGAGCAATCTTTGAGTTGTGTTATAATGGTAGTTTGTAATGTGCTCCTCCTCACACCAAGTCAAACCATCACAAACTCAGGAGGAGAGAGTGAGAGCGCATTTTAAAACAGAATTTTTATTTATACAACTTTGCAGTTGATAACGACAGGAACTAAAACAATGAGATGTACTCCCCCCTCAATATATAGATATATTATTGTCTTAAGAAAAATAAATCAACTGTATCGAAAGGTACAAGTTCACAGTCACTTTGGTAAAACACTTCATTACTGGGAAGCAAACCAATCAATTCGTTTAGTTATTCAATTGATAAGAAGTCAAATGAATAATTTACATAAATGAATAAATAGATTTGAAGTTGAATAAATAAAATACAGAATTCTCCATGATGAATGATGTAAAAACTGGATTGGCACGTTTAAGTGTCATATGAAACATTTACAAAACATGAATACATTTTTCCCTGATAAATCAAAGTGCATATAGACGTAGTGCACATAGTCCTTTCCCCAACGTCAATCCAACGTCCGTCCAACGTCAGCCAGCCCCACCCAGCAGGCTAGTGAAGCCACAAAACAGTTATCCATAGTATAGAATATTATAGATTTTTTTTCCATAAGTAAGAAGATAACAGTCATGAACATAATTAAATATAGTCAACACCAACGTTATATACAGTATCGCACTGCAAGGTCTAGCTTCATTGGCCTCCTACCATCCGACTCCAGCACAAAACATTGGATAGCTCGCTACTAGTCACAACAGAAATATGTGATCACAATGCAATGATAAGACTGAAGTGCTTTTCTAGATGCTGTCCTCAGTGTCGATCAATACCCTGGGCCCTTCGTAAACCGTATCCGGTGGTCAGACCACGGTCCAAACCTTTTGCATGTTGCAGGTTCTGATGGTTTGCCTGTGTTTGCCTGTTAGTTTGAAGCTGCCTTTAAGTGATTAACAAAGGTTTTGATGAGTAAAGCCTTCTCTTTCACAGATAAATGCCATTACATTCAATCCAAGATAAGGCATTGTTCATGTGTTTAATGTTCATCACAAAAGGAAAAACAAGATCTGATGCTTTCAAATGAAGGTTTATGAGGTATTTCTGTTCCAGAGTTGTATGTCTACGAGAAGCCTGCATGACAGTACACTCACACACGCACAAACATGCACACACACACACACACACACACACACACACACACACACACACACACACACACACACACACACACACACACACACACACACACACACACACACACACACACACACACACACCTTTGCACACATACACACACACGTAAGGGATGCAAATGTGCATGACAGAAATGTGATCCTTTCCCTAAAGAAAATAAGGAGCAACAGTAAACCCCATCCATCTGAAAACAATGGAGCGGCAACTAACTGACCAAGTGCTGCATAATGTAGGTCTACACCTCTTCCCCCCCTGACACTTTACCCTTATATTAACTTCTGTATTACTCATGTCAAATAAATAACAACAAATACACATAACAGTCAAGGATCGAAGTGATCAATAGCAGTCTGTAGGTTATAATGAACTACAGCTTATTCATGGTAAAACATTATTATTATTCAGATTATTGTTACTCATATAGATTTTCATATACAGTATATATACAGTACCAGTCAAAAGGTTGGACACACCTACTCATTGAAGGGGTTTCCTTTATATGTACTATTGTCTACATTGTAGAATAATAGTGAAGACATCAAACTATGTAATAACACATATGGAATCTTGTAGTAACCAAAACAGTGTTAAACAAATTCAAATATATTTTATATTTGAGATTCTACAAAGTAGCCAACATTTTCCTTGATGACAGCTTTGCGCACTCTTGGCATTCTCCCAACCATCTTCATGAGTTAGTCACCTGGAATGCATTTCAATTAACAGGTGTGCCTTGTTAAAAGTTAATTCATGGAATTTCTTTCCTTCTTAAAACTTCTTTGGGATAGGGGGCAGCATTTTCACTTTTGGATGAAAAGAGTGCCCAGAGTGAACTGCCTCCTACTCAGTCCCTATCGAATTCACAGTGGGATATGGGTTATGTTGCATTTCCTAAGGCTTCCACTAGATGTCATCCGTCTTTAGAACGTTATTTCAGGCTTCTGCTGTGAAGTGGGATCAGATGAGAGCTCTTTGAGTCAGTGGTCTGGCAGAAATGCGCTGGTCACGTGCATTTCACAATGGAGCGACCTGCGTTCCATTGCTTTTCTACAGACAATGGAATTCTCCGGTTGGAACATTATTGAACATTTATGATAAAAACATCCTAAAGATTGACTCTATACTTAGTTTGACAAGTTTCTTCGACATGTAATATAACTTTTTGAATTTTTCGTCCGACTGGACCTGAACCATCTTTTGGATTTGTGTACCAAACGCCCTAACAAAAGAAGCTATTTGGACATAAATGGACATAAATGATGGACATTATCGAACAAAACAAACATTTATTGTGGAACTGCAATTCCTGGGAGTATATTCTGATGAAGATCATCAAAGGTAAGTTAATATTTATAACGCTATTTTTGACTAATGTTGACTGCGCAACATGGCAGATATTTATTTTGGCTGGTTTGGGCTCTGAGCACCGTACTCAGATTATGCTTTTTCCATAAAGTTAAAAAAAAATCTGACACAGAGGTTGCGTTAAGGAGAAGTGTATCTAAAGTTCCATGCACAACACTTGAATTTTCATCAACATTCATAATGAGTATTTCTGTGAATTCATGTGGCTCTCTGCACAATCACCGTATGTTTTAGAACTATTGGAACGTAACGCGGCAATGTAAAATGAGATTTTTGATATAAATATGCACTTTATCGAACAAAATATACATGTATTGTGTAACATGAAGTCCTATGAGTGTCATCTGATGAAGATCATCAAAGGTTAGTGATTCATTTTATCTCTATTTGTGCTTTTTGTGACTCCTCTCTTTGGCTGGAAAAATAGCTGGGTTTTCTGTGGCTTGGTGATGACCAAACATAATCGTTTGTGGAGCTTTCGCTGTAAAGCATTTTTGCAATCAGACACTGTGGCAGGATTAATGAGAATTGTATCTTTAAAATGGTGTCTAATACTTGTATGTTTGAGAAATTTGATTTATGAGATTTCTGTTGATTTGTATTTGGCGCCCGGCAATTTCATTGGCTGTTGGCGAGGGGTTCCGCTAGCGGTCCTATACAGGTTAATACGTTTGAGCCAATCAGTTGTGTTGTGACAGGGTAGGGGTGGTATACAGAAGATAGCCATATTATGACAAGAACAGCTCAAATAATGAAAGATAAACGACAGTCCATCATTATTTTAAGACATGAAGGTCATTCAATACGGAAAATAAAAATAAATTTGAACGTATCTTTAAGTGCAGTCACAATAACCATCAAGCGCTATGACAAAACTGTCTCTCATGAGGACCGCCACAGGAAAGGAAGACCCAGAGTTACCTCTGCTGTAGAGGATACATTCATTAGAGTTAACTGCACCTCAGATTAGAACCAAATAAATGCTTCACAGAGTTCAAGTAACAGACAGATCTAAACATCAACTGTTCAGAGGAGACTGCGTGAATCAGGCCTTCATGGTCGAATTACTGCAAGGAAACCACTAATAACAGACACAAATAAGAAGAAGAGACTTGCTTGGGCCAAGAAACATGAGTAATGGACTTTAGACTGGTGGAAATCTGTACTTTTGTCTGATGAGTCTTTGTGAGGTGCGGAGTAGGTGAGAGGATGATCTCTGCATGTGTGGTTCCCACTGTGAAGCATGGAGGAGGAGGTGTGATGGTGTGGGGGTGCTTTTCTGATGACACTGCCTATTATTTATTTATAATTCAAGGCACACTTAAACAGCATGGCTACCACAGCATTCTGCAGCGATATGCCATCCCATCTGGTTTGCGTTTAGTGGGACTATCATTTGTTTTTCAACAGGACAATGACCCAAAACACACCTCAAAGGCTATTTGACCAAGAAGGAGAGTGATGGTGCTGCATCAGATGACGTGGCCTCCACAATCACCCGATCTCAACCCAATTGAGATGGTTCTGGATGAGTTGGACCGCAGAGTGAAGAATAAGCAGCCAACAAGTGCTCAACATATGTTGGAACTCCTTCAAGACTGTTGGGAAAAGCCTTCCAGGTGAAGCTACTTAAGAGAATGCCAAGAGTGTGCAAAGCTGTCATCAAGACAAAGGGTGGCTACTTTGAAGAATCTAAAATATATTTCGATTTTTTAAACACTTTTATGGTTACTACATGATTCCATATGTGTTATTTCATAGTTTTGATGTCTTCACTATTATTCTAGTATTATACTATTATTATTTAATAGTAAAAATAAAGAAAAACCCTTGAATGAGTAGGTGTGTCCAAACTTTTGACTGGTAATGTATATATATATATATATATATGTATATGTATATATGTATACAAATATATTTATAGATGTATTTGTTTTAAAGTTTGCAAGCATAAATAAGCTGCAGTTGTTGAACTTTAATATAACAGTCAAAGAGAGGATGTCTGATGAGATGTTGAAATCGGAAACAACCTCACATGGTAAAACGACCCTGTTTTCATTAGCCTTTTACTCTTCTGCACTCTTGACCTCTTCACCCAACAGTTCCGTATATAATATTCCTAAAAAGTGTTGGTTTGTGTCACCTCCTGTCCCTGTGCTGAGTTCCTGTCAGTCTGAGAATGGGACCTAGAACGAGATAAACCGTCGTTGTCATTCTAGAATGGAACCAGGATGTGAGATGAGCACTTTAGCAAAGATGTCCTCATTGTGACAAGATCACATTCACAATAAAGCTTTAGTTTCTTTTCTTTTTACACTTCTTTTTTATTTATATATTTTTTCCCTTCGTTAATTTCACACTTGTCACCACGGACGATGGCGGTAAATGTACACACCTCCCTAAAAAAATCACAGCCGCATCTCAGGAGCGTGACCCATGACATCTTGCAGCTAGCTCACTCAAAACATGGCCGCCAAACAGAGGGGTGGGCTCACACCTCACTGGCTCTTCGACACCACTAAGAGCCGCCAATCAAACCTATTCGCCATTTTCCATTTCCAGCTTCTCTTCAATGTTGAATTGTTTTTCGTTTACTTTGGACTGGCCAGCGGTTACAACACAATGCTCCACAAAAGAGAGAGAGAGATAAGAGAAGAGAGAGACAGAGCAAGAGAGAACCAACCAACCAATCAGCACACAGGAGCCAGAGACCTCCCCCAATCAGAGCTGTCTCACACACAGAGAGAGAGAGACGCACACCCCCCAAAAGAGAAGCGAAAAGCTGGCGCTCGCTCGCGGGCGCGGGCACAGGCACGGACACAGGGGTGGGGGTGGGGGGGGGCGTGGTCAGGGGGTGAGCCTGCCCCCAGGACCCCTTGCCCAGGCCTGTTGCAGGGTGAAGAGGACAGAGAGAGAGGTCAGGGTCCAGGTCAGGACAGCCATGCACCGGAGGCCGGGCCCAGAGCTATAAAGGGATGGTTTTTTACGTGAAGTGTTCCTCTGGTAGGGCAAGTCTGGGTCTGGACGGGACAGCCACTGTATCAGGATGTTGCCGTTCTTATTCAGGTCTGACGAGCCTCCTGGAGATGGAGCAAGGAGGGAAAAACATCAGAGAGGGAAATGACTATGAGTCAGGAGAGACTTCTACTGTCTATTTTACATTACCTTAGTACACCAATCAGTAGTAAAAATAAAGAATAATGGATTAGATTTCTAAAGAGCTTTTCTTCTGAGGTAATCAAAGCACTTTACATAGTAGAGGGAAACATCCACCACCAATGTGTAGCACCCACCTGGATGATGCCAGCAACCACCAAACATCAGCTATCATGTGGAGAGGTGAGGAGTGATATATACCAGTTAGGAATGAGGGGGATGATTAGGTAGCCATGATGGAATGGAGCCAGGTTGGGAATTTAGCCATGCCACCGGGGTTAATACCCCTACTCTTACGATAAGTAACATGGGATTTTTAATGACCACAGAGAGTCAAGACATCCGCTTAACATCCCATCCGAAAGACAGCAACCTGCGCAGGGCAGGGTCTCCTTCAATGCCCTGTGACATTGGGATCTTCTTAGACCAGAGAAAAGAGGGCCCCCTACTGGCCCTCCAGCATCTCTTCCAGCAGCATCTGGTCTCTCATCTAGGGACCGACCAAGACTGACCCTGTTTATCTTCAGAGGTAAGCCAGCAGTGGGATGCAGGGTGGTATGCTGCTGGCAAGTAGTGGCACAAGGGAACTAAATAAGATTAGTTATAATGGGGCCATAATACTCACTGGGACAGGGCATCAGGCGACATATGCGTATGGTGTCTGGCTTGCTGTCCAGACACAGACCGATGGTGTTGTCACGCGTGTGACACAACGCCTGCCTCTGCTGTGTCCCATTGGCACACGTCACGGAACACTGTGGTCACACAAAACAGAAAAGCGTGTGGGAATAGGCTATACAAATCAACACACACACCTACACACCTACAAAACGACACACACACCTACACAACAACACACACACCTACACAACAACACACACACACCTACATGCCTACAAAGCACCCTCACAGACACCCCTACACACCTAGTCCCACCCTCAAAGACACACCTACAAACCTGGTCCCACCCTCACAGACACCCATACACACCTAGTCCCACCCTCAAAGACACACCTACAAACCTGGTCCCAACCTCACAGATACCCCTACACACCTGGTCCCACCCTCCCAGACACCCCTACACACCTGGTCCCACCGTCCCAGACACCCCTACACACCTGGTCCCACCCTCCCAGCACCCCCAGCCCCCATCCATTCCTACCTGTGTCCAGGACCCTACTCTCCACTGTGAAGTGTGTGTGTCCATATTAAGTCTAGGTGTGTGTCTTTGTGTGTGTGTGCGTGCATACACGTGTGTGTTGCAGAATGTGGGCTGTGACGGCGTGGTAGGGTCCTCCCAACAGGAAGATAAGTGTGGCGTCTGTGGAGGAGACAACTCCAGCTGCAAGATCATCAATGGCAACTTCACACGAAGTGCCAAGAAACAAGGTACACCCACATGCACACCATCACCTAATCACTGGCAGGCAGAGACCAAGAAACAAGGTACACCCACATGCACACCATCACCTAATCACTGGCAGGCAGAGACCAAGAAACAAGGTACACCCACATGCACACCATCATCTAATCACTGGCAGGCAGAGACCAAGAAACAAGGTACACCCACATGCACACCATCACCTAATCACTGGCAGGCAGAGACCAAGAAACAAGGTACACCCACATGCACACCATCACCTAATCACTGGCAGGCAGAGACCAAGAAACAAGGTACACCCACATGCACACCATCATCTAATCACTGGCAGGCAGAGACCAAGAAACAATGTACACCCACATGCACACCATCACCTAATCACTGGCAGGCAGAGACCAAGAAACAAGGTACACCCACATGCACACCATCATCTAATCACTGGCAGGCAGAGACCAGGAAACACACCTGGTCCCACCGTCCCAGACACCCCTACACACCTGGTCCCACCCTCCCAGCACCCCCAGCCCCCATCCATTCCTACCTGTGTCCAGGACCCTACTCTCCACTGTGCAGGGCAGAGCTCTCTGTTACATGGTCTGCGTGCCTCAGGACGGTCATCGTTGCAGTACTTGCTGTGGATGGAGCGCTTGTTGCCGTTGTCTAAGGGCTGGACACAGCGAACAGATCTCATCTGGTACCCCGTTTTACCACACGTCTTACTGCACGGCTCCCAAGGACCATCCTCCCAGCTAGACAGACATAGAACTGAGAGTTAGAGGGAGGCACAGACAAAGACATACATCTTAGACCTGGCGACATTTTGATCACTAGCCCCTTCCTCTTGAACCTCTTTGGTGTTGACAGGCTCACAGTGTAGGGAAGAAGGAGTGAAATTGTTCAGGGCCATTCTCTATGTAAACATCCATCTAAACCACCCATCCATACGTACATGGGCTGGGAGCACTCCTTCTGGTTGCAGTCTCTGCTGATGGCGCGAAGCTTCTTGATGTTCTCACAGTAGCGTCGGTGGACCATCTTACTGTCTGCTCTCCTTCTACATCCGTACCGGGTATACTGCTTACCTTTCCAGGCACAACACACACAAACATCCGTTAGACAAATAGATCCTCATCCAAAACTCCCCTCATGTTCCCCAGTGTCTTCCTATGTAATCGGTGTCACTGTAAAATACCTCCCCCACAGGGCTTGGAGCAGTAGGACCATTTCTTCAGGGCCCACTCGTAGAAGGAGGTGTCATCCAGCAGCATGTTGTTCTCTATGGCAGAGAGAAGGTCCATGTGGATGATGTACTTATAGGACAAGGTCACCTTGGCATCTCCATGGGACTGCACCTGGACACAGGGAGACAACAGTAGGTATTACATTTGTCAGTGTTTGTGTGTGTGTGTGTGTTTCTGTGTGTGCGTACCATGATTAGGACCCCGTGTCTGAGCGGTCCATTCGTCTGTAGTGTCTCCTTGTCGTGGCCATTATTCACATACTCCCACTCCACGCCCTTTTCTATGACCGCACGGGATTCTGGGAGGTCTCCCTCCGCGTTCAGAAAAAACTGTCCTGAAGCCTGGTTCTTCACCGCTGGGGAGGGAGGTGGAATTATATATTGGAACACACACACACACACACAAAAAAGCACACACAAGCACTCGCAAACAGGCACGCACACACATCACACCTAGGATGTGGGCTGTTGGCTTAATCTCCTGGATCAGTAGGTGTCTGGCCCCTCTGGGAATTTCAAGTACTTTGAGGAAACCTGAAAGGAAAACAAACACATTGCCATAAGGTTCAGACACCCACAGATGTCTCTTCAACTTGGTCAGGATACATTTTCACTAAACGTTAGTGTTCGTCTGAGGAACACAGGGTTCATGTAGCGACTTTTTACTTGCTTCAAATAAGACTTTAACTGCGCTGCTGTAAGTTTTGCCAGCCAGGGTCAACAACAGTCGTCCAGGAAATGTAGAAAAATGAGTTTCTTCCTTATTTCAGCTGGATGATATGGATTTAATATGACATCCTGGCATAGCGTTTGGACATGACTCTGACCAGCTCATTGTCTCTCTGTGACCAGTAGAGGGGGATCTTTCGTTAGATATCCAGGGGATCATCATCATCATCATCGGAGGAGGACCCAGGCCAGGAAAACAACCTCATCTATCTCACTTCCTGATCTGTTTTCTCATGTTCCAGGGTCTGACAACTGAGCTCCACTTTACCTCATTGGTCTCTGCCTGCCAGTGATTAGGTGATGGTGTGCATGTGGGTGTACCTTGTTTCTTGGTCTCTGCCTGCCAGTGATTAGGTGACGGTGTGCATGTGGGTGTACCTTGTTTCTTGGTCTCTGCCTGCCAGTGATTAGGTGATGGTGTGCATGTGGGTGTACCTTGTTTCTTGGTCTCTGCCTGCCAGTGATTTGATGATGGTGTGCATGTGGGTGTACCTTGTTTCTTGGTCTCTGCCTGCCAGTGATTAGGTGATGGTGTGCATGTGGGTGTACATTGTTTCTTGGTCTCTGCCTGCCAGTGATTAGGTGATGGTGTGCATGTGGGTGTACCTTGTTTCTTGGTCTCTGCCTGCCAGTGATTAGGTGATGGTGTGCATGTGGGTGTACCTTATTTCTTGGTCGCTGCCTGCCAGTGATTTGGTGATGGTGTGCATGTGGGTGTACCTTGTTTCTTGGTCTCTGCCTGCCAGTGATTAGGTGATGGTGTGCATGTGGGTGTACCTTGTTTCTTGGTCTCTGCCTGCCAGTGATTAGGTGATGGTGTGCATGTGGGTGTACCTTGTTTCTTGGTCTCTGCCTGCCAGTGATTAGGTGATGGTGTGCATGTGGGTGTACCTTGTTTCTTGGTCTCTGCCTGCCAGTGATTAGGTGATGGTGTGCATGTGGGTGTACCTTGTTTCCTGGTCTCTGCCTGCCAGTGATTAGGTGATGGTGTGCATGTGGGTGTACCTTGTTTCCTGGTCTCTGCCTGCCAGTGATTAGGTGATGGTGTGCATGTGGGTGTACCTTGTTTCTTGGTCTCTGCCTGCCAGTGATTTGGTGATGGTGTGCATGTGGGTGTACCTTGTTTCTTGGTCTCTGCCTGCCAGTGATTAGGTGATGGTGTGCATGTGGGTGTACCTTGTTTCTTGGTCTCTGCCTGCCAGTGATTAGGTGACGGTGTGCATGTGGGTGTACCTTGTTTCTTGGTCTCTGCCTGCCAGTGATTAGGTGATGGTGTGCATGTGGGTGTACCTTGTTTCTTGGTCTCTGCCTGCCAGTGATTTGATGATGGTGTGCATGTGGGTGTACCTTGTTTCTTGGTCTCTGCCTGCCAGTGATTAGGTGATGGTGTGCATGTGGGTGTACCTTGTTTCTTGGTCTCTGCCTGCCAGTGATTAGGTGATGGTGTGCATGTGGGTGTACCTTGTTTCTTGGTCTCTGCCTGCCAGTGATTAGGTGATGGTGTGCATGTGGGTGTACCTTATTTCTTGGTCGCTGCCTGCCAGTGATTTGGTGATGGTGTGCATGTGGGTGTACCTTGTTTCTTGGTCTCTGCCTGCCAGTGCTTAGGTGATGGTGTGCATGTGGGTGTACCTTGTTTCTTGGTCTCTGCCTGCCAGTGATTAGGTGATGGTGTGCATGTGGGTGTACCTTGTTTCTTGGTCTCTGCCTGCCAGTGATTAGGTGATGGTGTGCATGTGGGTGTACCTTGTTTCTTGGTCTCTGCCTGCCAGTGATTAGGTGATGGTGTGCATGTGGGTGTACCTTGTTTCCTGGTCTCTGCCTGCCAGTGATTAGGTGATGGTGTGCATGTGGGTGTACCTTGTTTCCTGGTCTCTGCCTGCCAGTGATTAGGTGATGGTGTGCATGTGGGTGTACCTTGTTTCTTGGTCTCTGCCTGCCAGTGATTAGGTGACGGTGTGCATGTGGGTGTACCTTGTTTCTTGGTCTCTGCCTGCCAGTGATTTGGTGATGGTGTGCATGTGGGTGTACCTTGTTTCTTGGTCTCTGCCTGCCAGTGATTAGGTGATGGTGTGCATGTGGGTGTACCTTGTTTCTTGGTCTCTGCCTGCCAGTGATTAGGTGATGGTGTGCATGTGGGTGTACCTTGTTTCTTGGTCTCTGCCTGCCAGTGATTAGATGATGGTGTGCATGTGGGTGTACCTTGTTTCTTGGTCTCTGCCTGCCAGTGATTAGGTGATGGTGTGCATGTGGGTGTACCTTGTTTCCTGGTCTCTGCCTGCCAGTGATTAGATGATGGTGTGCATGTGGGTGTACCTTGTTTCTTGGTCTCTGCCTGCCAGTGATTAGGTGATGGTGTGCATGTGGGTGTACCTTGTTTCTTGGTCTCTGCCTGCCAGTGATTAGGTGATGGTGTGCATGTGGGTGTACCTTGTTTCTTGGTCTCTGCCTGCCAGTGATTAGATGATGGTGTGCATGTGGGTGTACCTTGTTTCTTGGTCTCTGCCTGCCAGTGATTAGGTGATGGTGTGCATGTGGGTGTACCTTGTTTCTTGGTCTCTGCCTGCCAGTGATTAGGTGATGGTGTGCATGTGGGTGTACCTTGTTTCTTGGCACTTCGTGTGAAGTTGCCATTGATGATCTTGCAGCTGGAGTTGTCTCCTCCACAGACGCCACACTTATCTTCCTGTTGGGAGGACCCTACCACGCCGTCACAGCCCACTTTCTGCAACACACACGTGTATGCACACACACACACAAAGACACACACCTAGACTTAATATGGACACACACACTTCACAAAGTTATGAACACTGACACCTCACACAGTCACACACACATCATTTGGGTTGCAAAATGGACTAGCACTGTGTAACCCCACATAACCTTAAAACAACCCACAGACACACAAACTGACCTCACAAACCCCAAGCACACACACGCTGTAGGGGTCTCTATATGAGCAGAGCGTGCCGTCTTGGACCAGCCTCTGCATGTTGCTCTTGTGTCTGGTCTCCTTGGACTGGCAATGGAGGTGGCAGCGCTGCTTAGCTGCACACACACACACACACACACACGTTACAATGCTATATTTCACACACGTTACAATGCACTATTTACATATAGTTAGCAACAGACCCATATGCAGAACTATGACAACATACTGTTAGAGATCTGGATCGATAAGGTAAATCACTTAATAGTACAAGGCAGGCCTAGCATATATCCTCTACAATAAAGACACAGCTCAGAGAAAGCCATGGAGGGTCTTTGTCTAGCCTGTATGTGTTTATGTAATCTCTCAGACGTGTGTCTAACCTGAATATGCCATGGCTATAATGTACAGTATGGCCCTTGAGATTAGCTTTAAGGTGGATTCGACAGTTCAATGTGTATGTTTACCTGCTGCAACAGTTATTGCCAAGAGTTTGAATGTACACATGACCTATTGAGTCAGATTAGACTTAGCTAGCCGCAGAATCACTGTGTGATCTGAGATGACTATGTCTTCTGTACGCAGTGTTCAGAATGCACTGTGATTACTTTACGGATATGACAAAGTATTAGAAACGGGAGTCCACTAATGGTGATGCTATTCAATTACGCAGTCCCTCACTCCCTCAATCTTCCAGCCAGAGTCCCCAGGAAGGGGGCCGACACCATAGATCATCCCAGAGAGAGAGAGAGTTCTCTGGGTGAGAAGGTTGACTGATCCCCCTGACCATCTGGACCCTGGATGACCAAAGCAGCTGGAACAATCAGCACCTCTAAAGTGTTTTTTAAAAACTATTGTTAGGAGGAGGTTAGCAACAGTATTTCACAACAGGCATAACTGATTATTTGATCTGGAGCAACGTCTGGATTTCAACACAGACGGACTCCTGTTCTCACATCTCTAAACCCTGGAGATGACAACACCCTAATGCAATTCATTCCAACCTCTCTCCTTACCTTCACCTTTCCCCCCTTCTCTTTCATTCCTTTCCTCTCCCCACATACTTGAGTAATTTGAGCTCAAATAAAGACCATGGGAAGGCCTTTCTCAAAAGAATGGCATTTAGAAATGACAATGTAGAGAAAAACAATTTAGCGTGGGGACTGTTATCTTGGGCGCAGCGCTGTGCATAGTCTACTGTGACCCTGGATTAGACAGAGAGACGCGTCAGCGTTTTTCCTCGAGCTCTGCCCTTTACTGGGACCATCAGGTAATACTCAGCGAGGTGGCACCGACACCTTCTCTTAGAAGGAGTGGATCCGCAAGACCCACACACACACTCTCTCTCATGGAGAGAAAGAAGAGATGGAATTCCTATTTCTGAGTGCTGACGGTTTAAACATATGCTCTGTGATTCACAACAGCTGGCTGGAGAGAGAGAGAGAGAGAGAGAGGAGAGAGAGAGAGAGAGAGAGAGAGAGAGAGACTGGAAAAGAGCTCAGATGATGTCAGTGTGATTAGGTGGAGTGAGAGAGTTCAAATAGAGTTTTTTTTAAGATGGGTTCAGGAAAGGGTTTGTTGTTTTAGAAAGGTTGAAAGACAAGAGTTTTCTTTTTGAATATAGGTGTTTTCACACTGCTCAGCAGAAAACCAGTTGTCGTTGACCATAACATAACTCTCAATCTGCCTCCAAGCAATCTCTACATCAGATACAACAGACTTTGGCCACAAAGCGAGAGAAGCCGACTTAAGGACCGCCAGTGTCTCCATCCCAACCGAACATTTGGGGAAGTCTGTCTGTGTGTACTTACGTTCGGTGTGTTCATAAGGAAGCCAGTGGTGTTTGTTGTTGTGGAACTCAAACTCGGTGTCCAACCTACGGCACTGCTCCTCCCTGAAGTCACTGTACAGCTCCTCACACTCCTGGCTGTTACACAGCTGGAACTGTTGGTAAGCACCCAGACAGGTACGACCTCCGTTAGCAGGCCTAGGGAGGACAGGGGGAGAGGGAAGAGAGAGAGAGGGAGGGAGGGAGAGGCAGAAATGTTAAACTAGGTCGATGTGAACAGTGATGAAGCACATCTTTTTGCAAAACCATCACAATGTGATGGATAGCAATGATACCATGTTGGTTATGTTCTGTAAGGACAAGATCTAACACCTTTTCACTATAATACCATGGAAAAGTAGACTTCTCAATAGTTGATATTTATGTACCTGGGGTTGTCACATTTGCGGGTTCTGAACTGCACCCCTCCTCCACAGGTACGAGTGCAGGACCCAAACTGGCTCCACACACCCCACCCACCGTCCTGCTTTATCATGTCATTGGTCAGCCAGATACAGTGACCTTTGAAGCAGTGCTGTGATAGGATGAGAAAGGGGAGAGACTGTCAGATAGCAACATTTTTTACCATTACTGTGGTGTGTGTGAGTATGTATAATATTAATAATATTATGTATGTAGGTTTGTGTGTGTTTGTGTGTGTGTGTGTGTTTGCATGCGTCCGTGTGTGTGTGTGTGTGTTTGCATGCGTCCGTGTGTGTGTGTGTGTGTGTTTGCATGCGTCCGTGTGTGTGTGTGTTTGCATGCGTCCGTGTGTGTGTGTGTGTGTTTGCATGCGTCCGTGTGTGTGTGTGTGTTTGCATGCGTCCGTGTGTGTGTGTGTGTTTGCATGCGTCCGTGTGTGTGTGTTTGCATGCGTCCGTGTGTGTGTGTGTGTGTTTGCATGCGTCCGTGTGTGTGTGTGTGTTTGCATGCGTCCGTGTGTGTGTGTGTTTGCATGCGTCCGTGTGTGTGTGTGTGTGTTTGCATGCGTCCGTGTGTGTGTGTGTGTTTGCATGCGTCCGTGTGTGTGTGTGTGTTTGCATGCGTCCGTGTGTGTGTGTTTGCATGCGTCCGTGTGTGTGTGTTTGCATGCGTCCGTGCTTTATGTTAGTGTACCTTCCCGTCCCCACACATGGTTCCGTCGATTGGTGGTCCTTTCTTGGTCTTGCAGAAGAAGGGGTTGTCAGGGTGGCTGCACCACAGCTGTTTGCAGGGGTCAAACGTCCGGTACTGCAATGGACAGAGAGAGAGAGACATCCTCACACACACGCCCTCTCACATTATACACACACAGCCAGTACCTTAACATATCACCAGAGTAGACAGGTGACCTGCAACAGTCACAAGAAAGAACAGATCTGTCTGATATGCACACCAGTCACTGGGAGTAGCTAGCATCACAGAACATTCCAGAAATCACCTCAGACCTACTACACCAGAGATAAAAAATAAAATGTACCACTGACTGCACATGTACAAGAAAATATACAAAATAATAACATCCACAGGAGTCCAGACGGCGGTGTACTGTAGTAGTCCATCACTGGTCCACTGTTACAACAACACGGCTGTACAGGAAGCCAGAGAGCATGCCGACACAATCAAAGAGGATGAGGAGAGAGAGACTCTGACTGAGACACCCTGCAGCTCTGTGGGGTCAGAGAGGAGGGCAGAAGGTGAATATAAAATGGTCAACATGACCGATCATTGGTTCAGAGAAGAATAAAGTTGTCCTTAGTCCGTTTTTCATTCTATGCCCCTAATGGTTCAGGTAAGGATGCTGGGGAGAATAAACTGATCTTAGATCTGTGACAAACTCTCTTCTCTCTCAGCTGTTTCCCTCCGCTCCCCCCTCTGTCCCCCTTGCCACAATAACAGAGCCGAGCCAGACTCCCTACCCAGAATGACCTCAGGTGACCCCTCCAGTTGAGGTTACAGCAGGGTCAAAAGTCAGCCTGATGGTTGGTTGGCACTGATGACATCAGCTTGGTAAACTGGCACGCGACACTGCAGGATCCTAAACCCGAACATAGAAAAGCAGCTTTTGCTCCAGACTTTTCTTTAATGTCTGGAAACTTCTCTCTCTCTCTTTCATTCCACCCTTTTTCTACCTATGTTCTACATGCCAATATGTCTTTCTGAACGGCCAAAAGTCAACAGACATTTACAGTAAAAGGTGCCATGCGTGTGTCAGGGTTGAGCTCATTTGCTTTGGTTGACTCTGTCTAGCTATGAGATCCAGGAAAGCTGTTTGGGACAAATCCAGCGTTTTACTTTTTTCTCTTTGGTAGGTACTATATGGGAACCAGAAACATTATGTTTAGAATCCTGCAGTACACATGCCAGGCACAATAATGTGACGATGGGCAGAACTAAATAAATACAAAAAATGTACGAGTAACGTTGCAACAACGACGACGATACTGAAAAAAGCGGCCACATGGCTCCGAGGGGGGTGTGGGGGAGGGGGGGGGGGGGGGTAACCTTACCTGTGTTCCAGCCTGGCTCACCTTTTGCAGCTAAAGAATGGTTTGACAACAGAATACAGGGTAATCTAGCAACGTGTGCAAAGCAAAGAGCAGGTCAGCTCAACTCTCAATCAGAACAGCTCTTGAACAGCCTGTCTAAAAAAGATGAGCTCTTCAGCCAGTGTCAAGATGCTTTAAGGAAAATACTTATTCAAGTGGGGACTTAGGTCAGTAGGGACTTCATTCAGTGAGGAGTCATTCTATCCAGGCGTGGATGTAACCCTAATCATCCTACTGCATCAGTGGGGACTGAAAGTGTGAAGTGGTGTTGGAGTGGCTTTTCAAATACTGAGAAATGGTAAAACTGTGGGAGACGTTAGGACCGTTAGGTGGCAATAGATACTTGTTTCCCTGGTGACATATATATGTACATACTAGTATTAATATATAGTTAGTAGATGTGTTAGTATACCACTAGTTCCTTTGGGGAATTCTTACCGCGGTACACATTACGTAGCCCACGCCGAAGTCGAAGCGACACTGTTCGTTCATGGAGTAGTGCAGACCAGGAAGTCTGGGCAGGGATGGCCAGTTATGTTCGTAGGGGTCGTCACGGAGACAGTCGTAGGATCTGGGGGAGGAGTCAAAAGATATATGAGCTAGCAATGGTTTCTTATTCAGTGAATAAAGGAGAGTGGTAGTTTTAATATATTTTGTATTGTTGGGAACAGCAACATTTCAGTTCAGCACCCCTCCTCAGGCTGCATGAGTTTTCATATTGGAGAACTGTATGCTGAACACTGGCAGACCTAACAGAGTGGAGTTCCTATAGTTTGTTTGTGGTCTGGAGTCATTCAGTTCTAGTGGAAAGGCAAACACGTGGTTTGGATTGTAACGTGTGTAAGTGTGTGTATACAGTAGGTGTGTGATAGACTCACTGTAGGTAACGTCCCAGCTCCTGCTGGCTACAGCGGGACCAATGGAAGCGGTGGAAGGCAGCTTGGACCAACGGGGCCATGATGCTCCCCATGTGCACCTCGTCTCCACAGCGATTCCCCTGGCCGTCGTGCTCCATACCCAGCCTGGGAGAGAGAGAGAGGCAGGGAGGGAGGGAGGGAGGGGGGAGCAGAGAAACAGGCGTATGGGTCTACTTAAATTGTGTGAATAAGTCGATACAGTGTGTGTGTGTGTGTGTGTGTGTGTTTGAGTGTGTGTGTATGTGTGTATGTGTGAGTACGTGTATTTGAGTGTGTGTGTGTGTGTGAGAGTATGTGTTTTAGTGTGTGTGTGTGTGTGTGTGTGTGTGTGTGTGTGTGTGTGTGTGTGTGTGTGTGTGTGTGTGTGCGTGTGTGTGCGTGTCTGTGATTAAGTGTGTGTGTTTGAGTGTGTGTGTTTAATGAGTGTGTGTGTTTGAGTGTGTGTGTGTGTGTGTGTATGTGTGTGTGTTTGAGTGTGTGTGTACTCACACATGTCCCGTCTCGTGTGCTACCACAAAGGCAGAAGAGAAGCCATCCTCATGGTTCAGAGTACAGCTCCTCACTGGGTGACACATCCCTGTTACTGGAGCATAACCTGAAGAAAGGAGACAGGAGGGAGAGAAGATGAAGGAAGAGAGCAGTGAGAGGGAGGGATGGAGGGAGAGAGGAAGCAAAGAAGAGGAAGGAAGAGAGTAGGGAGGGAGGAGAGGCAGGAAGAGAAGAGGAGGAGGGAGAGAGGATGGAAGAGGAGGGAGGGAGGGAGGAGAGGCAGGAAGAGAAGAGGAGGAGGGAGAGAGGAAGGAAGAGGAGGGAGGGAGGGAGGAGAGGCAGGACAAGAGGAGGAGGAGGGAGAGAGGAAGGAAGAGAGGAGGAGGAGGGAGAGAGGAAGGAAGAGGAGGGAGGGAGGAGAGGCAGGAAGAGAGGAGGGAGGGAGGAGAGGCAGGAAGAGAGGAGGGAGGGAGAGAGGAAGAAAGAGGAGGGAGGAGAGGCAGGAAGAGAGGAGGAGGGAGAGAGGAAGAAAGAGGAGGGAGGGAGGGAGGAGAGGCAGGACGAGAGGAAGAGGAGGGAGAGAGGAAGAAAGAGGAGGAAGGGAGGGAGGAGAGGCAGGACGAGAGGAGGAGGAGGGAGAGAGGAAGGAAGAGAAGGGAGGGAGGAGAGGCAGGAAGAGAAGAGGAGGAGGGAGAGAGGAAGGAAGAGAAGGGAGGGAGGAGAGGCAGGAAGAGAAGAGGAGGGAGGGAGGGAGGAAGGAAGAGAGGAGGGAGGGAGGGAGGAGAGGCAGGAAGAGAGGAGGAGGAGGGAGAGAGGAAGGAAGAGGAGAGGCAGGAAGAGAGGAGGAGGGAGAGAGGAAGGAAGAGAGGAGGGAGGGAGGAGAGGCAGAAAGAGAGGAGGAGGGAGAGAGGAAGAGAGAGGGGGAGAGAGGAAGGAAGAGAGGAGGGAGGGAGGAAGGAAGAGGAGGGAGGGAGGAGAGGAAGGAAGAGAGGAGGGAGGGAGGAGAGGCAGGAAGAGAGGAGGAGGGAGAGAGGAAGGAAGAGAGGAGGGAGGGAGGAAGAGAGGAGGAGGGAGAGAGGAAGGAACAGAGGAGGGAGGGAGGAGAGGCAGGAAGAGAGGAGGGAGGGAAGAGAGGACGAGGAGGGAGAGAGGAAGGAAGAGAGGAGGGAGGGAGGAGAGGAAGGAAGAGAGGAGGAGGAAGGAGAGGCAGGAAGAGAGGAGGAGGGAGAGAGGAGGGAGGGAGGAGAGGCAGGAAGAGAGGAGGAGGAGGGAGAGAGGAAGGAAGAGAGGAGGGAGGGAGGAGAGGCAGGAAGAGAGGAGGAGGAGGGAGAAAGGAAGGAAGAGAGGAGGGAGGGGGGAGAGGCAGGGAAGTTGTAATAGAAAGAAAGAAGGGTAGTCAGGGATCAGTAAGAATAAAGGGAGCAAGAAAGAGTGTTGTGTTTGAATACCCATACTAACATACTTAATTAGTATATAACACATACTATATGCTATTAGTTCCTTTTAGTATACCGTAATTTTAGTATATCCTTTCGGTTGAGGGTACTAGCTCCTTGCCTGTCTAGTTGATGCTGTTGCTATGCAACCTCTTGCTAGCTTGTTAGCATAACAAATTACTAGACTTTGGGTGTGTTTGTAAATTCAATCTGGAGTGCCAGAGTGTGCTCATGGCGTTCGTGTATTCAGGGCGTTGTCAGATTGTCATTTATAAATTGAGAGCGTACACAGGACGCTGTGGCCGAGGAGTAGGGTTGATCCGAGTGTTCAGACCTCACCACTCCAGTCATTGGCTTCTTCCAGACACAAATGAGAGAAGACCTACCTCTGACTAGTTAGCTGGTTAGGCAGTTTTCATGTTAACCAGAGCGTTAGTGACTATGCTGTTGGCAACAATTTAATTACCTTTTTTTGCCAACGTTTACTGGCACCGGCCACATTCAATGGGTGTTGTTGAGTGTTCGCAAATTCATCAGTTATTCTGAGCTCAGCCGAGAGCGCTTTGAAATCGGAGTAGATTTGGAATTTACGAACGGACCCGAACGAACGACTACACCATTTTGCTAAACTCAGAATGACGTGAATAATCAAGTCAATTCACATTGGATAGGTAGTTCGATAGCAAAAAGTAAATATACTGGCCAGTTCGATGTAACCAACTAATGTTACAATAGGTGGCCAAACAGAGAGCGGTACATACTGCTGTAATGATATGCTATGCAGTTCGTAAGGACAGTGTAGTTAACAAATTGTCAGCCAACATAACTTTTTTGAAAAGTCATTACTTTATTACATTACTCAAAATGTTCTTAACATTTGTCCTAATTAGTTAAAGCAAAACATTGTTATATCTGATCTCGTCGGACTTTGGCAGCATATTTTCCGCCATTTTCTTCAAATCTGAGAACGATGTGAAGCCACGCCCATTTCCTGAAGAATTGCATTAGGTAAATAGTGTCCATTCCTTGTATACTTCGTATTTTGGTGAATGTAGTACAACATCCGCAAACCTTTGGCTTACTAACTCTATCCATACTTTGACTAATAAGCATACTACACTAGTCGTCACAAATAGTATGGTTAGTGCAGATAGTATGTAGCATTGTGAATTACAATAAATTCAACTTTGACCTACTCACACCAAACAGGAACCTCTCAGAAGCTAGAGCTCAGTGACCTGACTGTGTCTCATGTACAGCTCTCAGAGAATGCCCTGTCACTGTCTCTCAGGGATTTGTTCTCTTTAGTGGCTAGCAGGTCTGTGGCTGTAGTCTCTCTCTGTTTTACCTAGAAGGTCTGTGGCTGTAGTCTCTCTGTTTTACCTAGCAGGTCTGTGGCTCTAGTCTCTCTCTGTTCTCACTAGCAGGTCTGTGACTGTAGTCTCTCTCTGTTCTCACTAGCAGGTCTGTGGCAGTAGTCTCTGTCCTGTTCTCACTAGCAGGTCTGTGACTGTAGTCTCTCTCTGTTCTCACTAGCAGGTCTGTGGCAGTAGTCTCTGTCCTGTTCTCACTAGCAGGTCTGTAACTGTAGTCTCTGTTCTGTTCTCACTAGCAGGTCTGTGACTGTAGTGTCTGTTCTGTTCTCACTAGCAGGTCTGTGACTGTAGTCTCTCTGTTCTGTTCTCACTAGCAGGTCTGTGACTGTAGTGTCTGTTCTGTTCCCACTAGCAGGTCTGTGACTGTAGTCTCTGTTCTGTTGTCACTCGCTGGTCTGTGACTGTAGTCTCTGTTCTGTTCACACTAGCAGGTCTGTGACTGTAGTCTCTCTGCTCTCTTCTCACTAGCAGGTCTGTGACTGTAGTCTCTGTTCTGTTCCCACTAGCAGGTCTGTGACTGGAGTCTCTCTCTGTTCTGTTCCCACTAGCAGGTCTGTGACTGGAGTCTCTCTCTGTTCTGTTCCCACTAGCAGGTCTGTGACTGTAGTCTCTCTGCTCTGTTCTCACTAGCAGGTCTGTGACTTTAGTGTCTGTTCTGTTCTCACTAGCAGGTCTGTGACTGTAGTCTCTCTGCTCTGTTCTCACTAGCAGGTCTGTGACTTTAGTGTCTGTTCTGTTCTCACTAGCAGGTCTGTGACTGTAGTCTCTCTGCTCTGTTCTCACTAGCAGGTCTGTGACTTTAGTGTCTGCTCTGTTCTCACTAGCAGGTCTGTGACTGTAGTCTCTGTTCTGTTCTCACTAGCAGGTCTGTGACTGTAGTCTCTGTTCTGTTCTCACTAGCAGGTCTGTGGCTGTAGTGTCTGTTCTGTTCTCAATAGCAGGTCTGTGGCTGTAGTGTCTGTTCTGTTCTCAATAGCAGGTCTGTGGCTGTAGTCTCTCTCTGTTCTCGTTAGCAGGTCTGTGGCTGTAGTCTCTCTCTGTTTTACCTAGAAGGTCTGTGGCTGTAGTCTCTCTGTTTTACCTAGCAGGTCTGTGGCTCTAGTCTCTCTCTGTTCTCACTAGCAGGTCTGTGGCAGTAGTCTCTGTCCTGTTCTCACTAGCAGGTCTGTAACTGTAGTGTCTGTTCTGTTCTCACTAGCAGGTCTGTGACTGTAGTCTCTCTGTTCTGTTCTCACTAGCAGGTCTGTGACTGTAGTGTCTGTTCTGTTCCCACTAGCAGGTCTGTGACTGTAGTCTCTGTTCTGTTGTCACTCGCTGGTCTGTGACTGTAGTCTCTGTTCTGTTCACACTAGCAGGTCTGTGACTGTAGTCTCTCTGCTCTCTTCTCACTAGCAGGTCTGTGACTGTAGTCTCTGTTCTGTTCCCACTAGCAGGTCTGTGACTGGAGTCTCTCTCTGTTCTGTTCCCACTAGCAGGTCTGTGACTGGAGTCTCTCTCTGTTCTGTTCCCACTAGCAGGTCTGTGACTGTAGTCTCTCTGCTCTGTTCTCACTAGCAGGTCTGTGACTTTAGTGTCTGTTCTGTTCTCACTAGCAGGTCTGTGACTGTAGTCTCTCTGCTCTGTTCTCACTAGCAGGTCTGTGACTTTAGTGTCTGCTCTGTTCTCACTAGCAGGTCTGTGACTGTAGTCTCTGTTCTGTTCTCACTAGCAAGTCTGTGACTGTAGTCTCTGTTCCGTTCTCACTAGCAGGTATGTGGCTGTAGTGTCTGTTCTGTTCTCACTAGCAGGTCTGTGGCTGTAGTGTCTGTTCTGTTCTCACTAGCAGGTCTGTGGCTGTAGTGTCTGTTCTGTTCTCAATAGCAGGTCTGTGGCTGTAGTGTCTGTTCTGTTCTCACTAGCAGGTCTGTGGCTGTAGTGTCTGTTCTGTTCTCAATAGCAGGTCTGTGGCTGTAGTGTCTGTTCTGTTCTCAATAGCAGGTCTGTGGCTGTAGTGTCTGTTCTGTTCTCACTAGCAGGTCTGTGGCTGTAGTGTATTGATTTTCTCTCCAGCCCAAAGCTGAAGCCAAGGGCAGCTTTAGAGCTAGCTAACTCCCCTGAGACATGCTGCTAGCCTGCTCTCACTCTGTCTGTACTAAACACCACTAAACCAAAAACAACAACACAACAGAGTACAACTGGGTGGTGTGTGTGTGTGTGTGCGCGCATCTGTGATTGTGTGCATGTCTGTATGTATGTACGTGTATGTGTGTGTTTATTACCCTGCATGCCAGTAGGCCCAAACTCCTGTCGTGTGAGGAAGATAGCGTGGTCGTGGTACTCTGCATCTCCTGTCTCCTGTTTCTGCTGCAGGAAGGCCCAGCGACACACATTCTCCAGACTCTGAGACGGGTTCCCCAACTCTATCAGACTCATAGACTAGAGAGAGAGAGGAGAGTAGAGAGAGAGGGAGAGTAGAGAGAGAGGGAGAGTAGAGAGAGAGGAGAGTAGAGAGAGCAATAGAGAGTGAGAGAGAGGGGGGAGATGGGGAGAGAGAGCGAGACAGGGGAGAGAGAAAGAGGGGGAGAGAGAGCGAGACAGGGGAGAGAGAAAGAGGGGGAGAGAGAAAGAGAGAGGGGAGACAGGGGAGAGAGAAAGAGGAGGAGAGAGAAAGAGGGGGAGAGAGAGGGGGAGAGCGAGACGGGGAGAGAGAAAGAGAGAGGGGGAGACAGGGGACAGAGAAAGAGGGGGAGAGAGAAAGAGAGAGGGGGAGACAGGGGAGAGAGCGAGACGGGGAGAGAGAGAGGGAAAAGGAAAAAACATTGTTGCAGATGTTCAGACAGACATTCATGTGTCTCTTCAATCAGGCTCGCTCAGTGACAAGAGCTTCTCATGCATCCTATTATTCCTGCTATGACCAGTCGGTGGCAGTGCTGCAGTGGCAGTCAGCCACAGGGTGGTCCTGGGGCCAAGCTAAGCTAATATACCTTGGGAGTTATGGGGGTGCATATATGCTTGCCTAAAACCACAAACATTTAAAGACATATTCTCCTACTGCACATACACCGAGTCACCTTTCTAACAGAAATGTTTTGACTTTGTGAAATCCAAACAAAAACATGTACACAATGGTTACATTTTCCCAGAATAATACATACACCCACATATAGACCCTTCACACTCTCTCTCCTTCACCTCTCCTAATCTTTCTTACTGTGTCAGCCACTCCTTTGTATTCTGTCTCTCCTTCTATTTTCAACATACACACGGTTCAGTTCAGCCTCTCTGTGCTGCAGTGAAGACACAGTATGACCGCTTCTTTGTTCACATGACGGAGTATGAAGTGTACGCGGTACACTAACATATCTATGTGAGAGTGTGTTTGTTTGTGTGTTTGTGTATGTGTTCAGGGTCATTTGGCCAATCTGCAGGCTGCCTGTGTGCACTGCTCCGTTGCCACAGTAATTGGGGATGATGGACAGCCGGAGATCTGGCCTGAGCTGCATGAGGATAGGGGCGGGGCCATGAGAGACGGTCTATGAGTGCGTCTGTTTGTGTGTGTGTGTGTGTGTGCATGCCAGTGTGTGCTTGTGAGTGTGTATATATATAGAGGAATATAGATGATGTGATGTAGAGGAATATAGATGATGTGATATAGAGGAATATAGATGATGTGATATAAAGGAATATAGATGATGTGATATAGAGGAATATAGATGATGTGATATAGAGGAATATAGATGATGTGATATAGAGGAATATAGATGATGTGATATAGAGGAATATAGATGATGTGATATAGAGGAATATAGATGAAGTGATATAGAGGAATATAGATGATGTGATATAAAGGAATATAGATGATGTGATGTAGAGGAATATAGATGATGTGATGTAGAGGAATATAGATGATGTGATGTAGAGGAATATAGATGATGTGATATAGAGGTAAAGGAATATAGATTATGTGATATGGAGGTAAAGGAAAATAGATTATGTGATAAAAAGGAATACAGATGATGTGATACAGAGGTAAAGGAATATAGATGATGTGATATAGAGGTGAAGGAAAATAGATGATGTGATGTAGAGGAATATAGATGATGTGATGTAGAGGAATATAGATGATGTGATGTAGAGGAATATAGATGATGTGATGTAGCGGAATATAGATGATGTGATATAGAGGAATATAGATGAAGTGATATAGAGGAATATAGATGATGTGATATAAAGGAATATAGATGATGTGATGTAGAGGAATATAGATGATGTGATGTAGAGGAATATAGATGATGTGATGTAGAGGAATATAGATGATGTGATATAGAGGTAAAGGAATATAGATGATATAAAGGAATATAGATGATGTGATGTAGAGGAATATAGATGATGTGATATAAAGGAATATAGATGATGTGATGTAGAGGAATATAGATGATGTGATATAGAGGAATATAGATGATGTGATGTAGAGGAATATAGATGATGTGATGTAGAGGAATATAGATGATGTGATATAGAGGAATATAGATGATGTGATATAGAGGTAAAGGAATATAAATTATGTGATATAGAGGTAAAGGAATATAGATGATATAAAGGAATATAGATGATGTGATGTAGAGGAATATAGATGATGTGATATAAAGGAATATAGATGATGTGATATAGAGGAATATAGATGATGTGATATAGAGGAATATAGATGATGTGATATAGAGGAATATAGATGATGTGATGTAGAGGAATATAGATGATGTGGTGTAGAGGAATATATAGATGATGTGATATAAAGGAATATAGATGATGTGATATAGAGGAATATAGATGATGTGATATAAAGGAATATAGATGATGTGATGTAGAGGAATATAGATGATGTGATATAGAGGAATATAGATGATGTGATATAGAGGAATATAGATGATGTGATGTAGAGGAATATAGATGATGTGATATAAAGGAATATAAATGATGTGATGTAGAGGAATATAGATGATGTGATGTAGAGGAATATAGATGATGTGATGTAGAGGTAAAGGAATATAAATGATGTGATATAGAGGTAAAGGAATATAGATGATATAAAGGAATATAGATGATGTGATGTAGAGGTAAAGGAATATAAATGATGTGATATAGAGGTAAAGGAATATAGATGATATAAAGGAATATAGATGATGTGATGTAGAGGAATATAGATGATGTGATATAAAGGAATATAGATGATGTGATATAGAGGTAAAGGAATATAAATTATGTGATATAGAGGTAAAGGAATATAGATGATATAAAGGAAAATAGATGATGTGATGTAGAGGAATACAGATAATGTGATATGGAGGTAAAGAAATATATATGATTTGATACAGAGGTAAAGGAATATAGATGATGTGATATGGAGGTAAAAGAAAATATATGATGTGATACAGAGGTAAAGGAATATAGATTATGTGATATGGAGGTAAAGGAAAATAGATTATGTGATAAAAAGGAATACAGATGATGTGATACAGAGGTAAAGGAATATAGATGATGTGATATAGAGGTGAAGGAAAATAGATGATGTGATATGGAGGTAAAGGAAAATAGATTATGTGATAAAAAGGAATATAGATATTGTGATATAAAGGAATACATATGATGTGATATAAAGGAATATAGATGATGTGATGTAAAGGAATATAGATGATGTGATGTAAAGGAATATAGATGATGTGATGTAAAGGAATATAGATGATGTGATATAGAGGAATATAGATGATGTGATATAGAGGAATATAGATGATGTGATATAGAGGAATATAGATGATGTGATGTAGAGGAATATAGATGATGTGGTGTAGAGGAATATATAGATGATGTGATATAAAGGAATATAGATGATGTGATATAGAGGAATATAGATGATGTGATATAAAGGAATATAGATGATGTGATGTAGAGGAATATAGATGATGTGATATAGAGGAATATAAATGATGTGATGTAGAGGAATATAGATGATGTGATGTAGAGGAATATAGATGATGTGATATAAAGGAATATAAATGATGTGATGTAGAGGAATATAGATGATGTGATGTAGAGGTATATAGATGATGTGATGTAGAGGAATATAGATGATGTGGTGTAGAGGAATATATATAGATGATGTGATATAAAGGAATATAGATGATGTGATATAGAGGAATATAGATGATGTGATATAAAGGAATATAGATGATGTGATGTAGAGGAATATAGATGATGTGATATAGAGGAATATAGATGATGTGATATAGAGGAATATAGATGATGTGATGTAGAGGAATATAGATGATGTGATATAAAGGAATATAAATGATGTGATGTAGAGGAATATAGATGATGTGATGTAGAGGAATATAGATGATGTGATGTAGAGGAATATAGATGATGTGATATAGAGGTAAAGGAATATAAATGATGTGATATAGAGGTAAAGGAATATAGATGATATAAAGGAATATAGATGATATAAAGGAATATAGATGATGTGATGTAGAGGAATATAGATGATGTGATATAGAGGAATATAGATGATGTGATATAGAGGAATATAGATGATGTGATGTAGAGGAATATAGATGATGTGATATAAAGGAATATAAATGATGTGATGTAGAGGAATATAGATGATGTGATGTAGAGGAATATAGATGATGTGATGTAGAGGAATATAGATGATGTGATATAGAGGTAAAGGAATATAAATGATGTGATATAGAGGTAAAGGAATATAGATGATATAAAGGAATATAGATGATGTGATATAGAGGTAAAGGAATATAAATTATGTGATATAGAGGTAAAGGAATATAGATGATATAAAGGAAAATAGATGATGTGATGTAGAGGAATACAGATAATGTGATATGGAGGTAAAGAAATATAGATGATTTGATACAGAGGTAAAGGAATATAGATGATGTGATATGGAGGTAAAAGAAAATAGATGATGTGATAAAAAGGAATACAGATGATGTGATATAGAGGTAAAGGAATATAGATGATATGAGACAGAGGTAAAGGAATATAGATTATGTGATATAGAGGTAAAGGAAAATAGATGATGTGATACAGAGGTAAAGGAATATAGATTATGTGATATGGAGGTAAAGGAAAATAGATTATGTGATAAAAAGGAATACAGATGATGTGATACAGAGGTAAAGGAATATAGATGATGTGATATAGAGGTGAAGGAAAATAGATGATGTGATGTAGAGGAATATAGATGATGTGATGTAGAGGAATATAGATGATGTGATGTAGAGGAATATAGATGATGTGATGTAGCGGAATATAGATGATGTGATATAGAGGAATATAGATGAAGTGATATAGAGGAATATAGATGATGTGATATAAAGGAATATAGATGATGTGATGTAGAGGAATATAGATGATGTGATGTAGAGGAATATAGATGATGTGATGTAGAGGAATATAGATGATGTGATATAGAGGTAAAGGAATATAGATGATATAAAGGAATATAGATGATGTGATGTAGAGGAATATAGATGATGTGATATAAAGGAATATAGATGATGTGATGTAGAGGAATATAGATGATGTGATATAGCGGAATATAGATGATGTGATGTAGAGGAATATAGATGATGTGATGTAGAGGAATATAGATGATGTGATGTAGAGGAATATAGATGATGTGATGTAGAGGAATATAGATGATGTGATATAAAGGAATATAGATGATGTGATATAGAGGAATATAGATGATGTGATGTAGAGGAATATAGATGATGTGATGTAGAGGAATATAGATGATGTGGTGTAGAGGAATATATAGATGATGTGATATAAAGGAATATAGATGATGTGATATAAAGGAATATAGATGATGTGATGTAGAGGAATATAGATGATGTGATATAGAGGAATATAGATGATGTGATATAGAGGAATATAGATGATGTGATGTAGAGTAATATTGATGATGTGATATAAAGGAATATAAATGATGTGATGTAGAGGAATATAGATGATGTGATGTAGAGGAATATAGATGATGTGATGTAGAGGAATATAGATGATGTGATATAGAGGTAAAGGAATATAAATGATGTGATATAGAGGTAAAGGAATATAGATGATATAAAGGAATATAGATGATGTGATGTAGAGGAATATAGATGATTTGATATAAAGGAATATAGATGATGTGATATAAAGGAATATAGATGATGTGATATAGAGGTAAAGGAATATAAATTATGTGATATAGAGGTAAAGGAATATAGATGATATAAAGGAAAATAGATGATGTGATGTAGAGGAATACAGATAATGTGATATGGAGGTAAAGAAATATAGATGATTTGATACAGAGGTAAAGGAATATAGATGATGTGATATGGAGGTAAAAGAAAATAGATGATGTGATACAGAGGTAAAGGAATATAGATTATGTGATATGGAGGTAAAGGAAAATAGATTATGTGATAAAAAGGAATACAGATGATGTGATACAGAGGTAAAGGAATATAGATGATGTGATATAGAGGTGAAGGAAAATAGATGATGTGATATGGAGGTAAAGGAAAATAGATTATGTGATAAAAAGGAATATAGATGATGTGATATAAAGGAATACATATGATGTGATATAAAGGAATATAGATGATGTGATGTAAAGGAATATAGATGATGTGATGTAAAGGAATATAGATGATGTGATGTAAAGGAATATAGATGATGTGATATAGAGGAATATAGATGATGTGATGTAGAGGAATATAGATGATGTGATATAGAGGAATATAGATGATGTGATATAAAGGAATATAGATGATGTGATGTAGAGGAATATAGATGATGTGATGTAGAGGAATATAGATGATGTGATGTAGAGGAATATAGATGATGTGATATAGAGGTAAAGGAATATAGATGAAATAAAGGAATATAGATGATGTGATGTAGAGGAATATAGATGATGTGATATAGAGGAATATAGATGATGTGATATAGAGGAATATAGATGATGTGATGTAGAGGAATATAGATGATGTGATATAGAGGAATATAGATGATGTGATGTAGAGGAATATAGATGATGTGATGTAGAGGAATATAGATGATGTGATGTAGAGGAATATATAGATGATGTGATATAAAGGAATATAGATGATGTGATATAGAGGAATATAGATGATGTGATATAAAGGAATATAGATGATGTGATGTAGAGGAATATAGATGATGTGATATAGAGGAATATAGATGATGTGATATAGAGGAATATAGATGATGTGACGTAGAGGAATATAGATGATGTGATATAAAGGAATATAAATGATGTGATGTAGAGGAATATAGATGATGTGATGTAGAGGAATATAGATGATGTGATGTAGAGGAATATAGATGATGTGATATAGAGGTAAAGGAATATAAATGATGTGATATAGAGGTAAAGGAATATAGATGATATAAAGGAATATAGATGATGTGATGTAGAGGAATATAGATGATGTGATATAGAGGAATATAGATGATGTGATATAGAGGAATATAGATGATGTGATGTAGAGGAATATAGATGATGTGATATAAAGGAATATAAATGATGTGATGTAGAGGAATATAGATGATGTGATGTAGAGGAATATAGATGATGTGATGTAGAGGAATATAGATGATGTGATATAGAGGAATATAGATGATGTGATGTAGAGGAATATAGATGATGTGATATAAAGGAATATAAATGATGTGATGTAGAGGAATATAGATGATGTGATGTAGAGGAATATAGATGATGTGATGTAGAGGGATATAGATGATGTGATATAGAGGTAAAGGAATATAAATGATGTGATATAGAGGTAAAGGAATATAGATGATATAAAGGAATATAGATGATGTGATGTAGAGGAATATAGATTATGTGATATAAAGGAATATAGATGATGTGATGTAGAGGAATATAGATGATGTGATATAGAGGAATATAGATGATGTGATGTAGAGGAATATAGATGATGTGATATAAAGGAATATAGATGATGTGATATAGAGGAATATAGATGATGTGATATAAAGGAATATAGATGATGTGATGTAGAGGAATATAGATGATGTGATATAGAGGAATATAGATGATGTGATATAGAGGAATATAGATGATGTGATGTAGAGGAATATAGATGATGTGATATAAAGGAATATAAATGATGTGATGTAGAGGAATATAGATGATGTGATGTAGAGGAATATAGATGATGTGATGTAGAGGAATATAGATGATGTGATATAGAGGAATATAGATGATGTGATATAGAGGAATATAGATGATGTGATGTAGAGGAATATAGATGATGTGATATAAAGGAATATAAATGATGTGATGTAGAGGAATATAGATGATGTGATGTAGAGGAATATAGATGATGTTGTGTAGAGGAATATAGATGATGTGATATAGAGGTAAAGGAAATAAATGATGTGATATAGAGGTAAAGGAATATAGATGATATAAAGGAATATAGATGATGTGATGTAGAGGAATATAGATTATGTGATATAAAGGAATATAGATGATGTGATGTAGAGGAATATAGATGATGTGATATAGAGGAATATAGATGATGTGATGTAGAGGAATATAGATGATGTGATATAAAGGAATATAGATGATGTGATATAGAGGAATATATATGATGTGATATAGAGGAATATAGATGATGTGATGTAGAGGAATATAGATGATGTGATATAAAGGAATATAAATGATGTGATGTAGAGGAATATAGATGATGTGATGTAGAGGAATATAGATGATGTGATGTAGAGGAATATAGATGATGTGATATAGAGGTAAAGGAATATAAATGATGTGATATAGAGGTAAAGGAATATAGATGATATAAAGGAATATAGATGATGTGATGTAGAGGAATATAGATGATTTGATATAAAGGAATATAGATGATGTGATATAAAGGAATATAGATGATGTGATATAGAGGAATATAGATGATGTGATATAGAGGTAAAGGAATATAAATTATGTGATATAGAGGTAAAGGAATATAGATGATATAAAGGAAAATAGATGATGTGATGTAGAGGAATACAGATAATGTGATATGGAGGTAAAGAAATATAGATGATTTGATACAGAGGTAAAGGAATATAGATGATGTGATATGGAGGTAAAAGAAAATAGATGATGTGATAAAAAGGAATACAGATGATGTGATATAGAGGTAAAGGAATATAGATGATATGATACAGAGGTAAAGGAATATAGATTATGTGATATAGAGGTAAAGGAAAATAGATGATGTGATACAGAGGTAAAGGAATATAGATTATGTGATATGGAGGTAAAGGAAAATAGATTATGTGATAAAAAGGAATACAGATGATGTGATACAGAGGTAAAGGAATATAGATGATGTGATATAGAGGTGAAGGAAAGTAGATGATGTGATATGGAGGTAAAGGAAAATAGATTATGTGATAAAAAGGAATATAGATGATGTGATATAAAGGAATACATATGATGTGATATAAATGAATATAGATGATGTGATGTAATGGAATATAGATGATGTGAAGTAAAGGAATATAGATGATGTGATATAGAGGAATATAGATGATGTGATGTAAAGGAATATAGATGATGTGATATAAAGGAATATAGATGATGTGATATAAAGGAATATAGATGATGTGATATAGAGGAATATAGATGATGTGATATAAAGGAATATAGATGATGTGATATAAAGGAATATACAGTGGGGAGAACAAGTATTTGATACACTGCCGATTTGCCTACTTACAAAGCATGTAGAGGTCTGTAATTTTTTACTGTGAGAGACGGAATCTAAATCAAAAATCCAGAAAATCACATTGTATGATTTTTAAGTAATTATCATTTTATTGCATGACATAAGTATTTGATCACCTACCAACCAGTAAGAATTCCGGCTCTCACAGACCTGTTAGTTTTTCTTTAAGAATCCCTCCTGTTCTCCACTCATTACCTGTATTAACTGAACCTGTTTGAAGTCGTTACCTGTATAAAAGACACCTGTCCACACACTCAATCAAAAAGAGTACAACCTCTCCACAATGGCCAAGACCAGAGCGCTGTGTAAGGACATCAGGGATAAAATTGTAGACCTGCACAAGGCTGGGATGCGCTACAGGACAATAGGCAAGCAGCTTGGTGAGAAGGCAACAACTGTTAGCGCAATTATAAGAAAATGGAAGAAGTTCAAGATGACGGTCAATCACCCTCGGTCTGGGGCTCCATACAAGATCTCACCTCGTGGGGCATCAATGATCATGAGGAAGGTGAGGGATCAGCCCAGAAATACACGGCAGGACCTGGTCAATGACCTGAAGAGAGCTGGGACCACAGTCTCAAAGAAAACCATTAGTAACACACTACGCCGTCATGGATTAAAATCCTGCAGCGCACGCAAGGTCCCCCTGCTCAAGCCAGCGCATGTCCAGGCCCGTATGAAGTTTGCCAATGACCATCTGGATGATCCAGAGGAGGAATGGGAGAAGGTGTGGTCTGATGAGACAAAAATGTAGCTTTTTGGTCTAAACTCCACTTGCCGTGTTTGGATGAAGAAGAAGGATGAGTACAACCTCAAGAACACCATCCCAACCGTGGAGCATGGAGGTGGAAACATCATTCTTTGGGGATGCTTTTCTGCAAAGGGGACAGGACGACTGCACCGTATTGAGGGGAGGATGGATGGGGCCATGTATCGCGAGATCTTGGCCAACAACCTCCTTCCCTCAGTGAGAGCATTGAAGATGGGTCATGGCTGGGTCTTCCAGCATGACAACGACCTTGAAACACACAGCCAGGGAACTAAGGAGTGGCTCCGTAAGAAGCATCTCAAGGTCCTGAAATGGCCTAGCCAGTCTCCAGACCTGAACCCAATAGAAAATCTTTGGAGGGAGCTGAAAGTCCGTATTGTCCAGCGACAGCCCCGAAACCTGAAGGATCTGGAGAAGGTCTGTATGGAGGAGTGGGCCAAAATCCCTGCTGCAGTGTGTGCAAACCTGATCAAGAACTACAGGAAACGTATGATCTCTGTAATTGAAAACAAAAGTTTCTGTACCAAATATTAAGTTCTGCTTTTCTGATGTATCAAATACTTATGTCATGCAATAAAATGCTAATTAATTACTTAAAAATCATACAATGTGATTTTCTGGGTTTTTCTTTTAGATTCAGTCTCTCACAGTTGAAGTGTACCTATGATGTAGGAAGTAAGTAGGAAAACCTGCAAAATGTTATATAGAGGTAAAGGAATATAGATGATGTGATGTAGAGGAATATAGATGATGTGATATAGAGGTAATGGAATATAGATGATGTGATTTAGAGGTAAAGGAATATAGATGATGTGGTATGGAGGTAAAGGAATATAGATGATATAAAGGAATATAGATGATGTGATTTAAAGGAATATAGATGATGTGATATGGAGGTAAAGGAATATAGATGATGTGATACAGAGGTAAAGGAATATAGATGATGTGATATGGAGGTAAAGGCATATAGATGATGTGATATGGAGGTAAAGGAATATAGATGATGTGAGGTAAAGGAATATAGATATGATTTAAAGGAATATAGATGATGTGATATAGGGGTAAAGCATATTCGAGGGTAGCCTATATATAGGGTAACCTATATCTATAGTAACATCCTACAGGGTAGTGTTTTCTCAATCACACACACACCATACAGGCACGCACGTGCACACACACTAACAGATAGATAGGTAGAATCACACTGCAGCATCCACGGGTCTGTCTGCCTGTCTGCCTGTCAGTCTGCCTTTCAGTCTGCCTGTCTGTCTGCCTGTATGCCCGTCTGTCTGTCTGTCTGCCTGTATGCCCGTCTGTCTGTCTGTCTGCCTGTCTGTCTTTCTGTCTGCCTGTCTGAAGACTATTATCGATTTTTTATCTTAGTCTGGACTTCCCATGATTCCTTGCTCCAGCCCACCAGAGGAAAAGCCGGTTGCATAACGGCAGTTTTTCTGTGTGCTTTGGTGCTGAACTGTGAAGGCGTGTGACTTTGAAAACCCTCCCCTGGGATCCACATGCTTTTAGTTCCACTTTTGCTCAGTCCACTGGAATAACAGGCTGTAGGCCTCTGTGAGTGTGGAGAGGGGTGTGTGTGCGTGTGTGTGTGTGTGTGTGTGTGTGTGTGTGTGTGTGTGTTTGTGTGTGTGTGTGTGTGTAAAGCTGCAGAAAACACACCAAAAAAGCTAAAATGACTGTAGCCAGTCTTTCAAGGAACAGAGTCAAACCTGAAGGAATCATACATTTTTACTTATGGGCAAATGTAGAATCCATATGGTGATATAAAGCAAAAGTGACAACACTCCACACCCTCTCTCTTACCTTCCCATAGCCTAGCATGATGATTCGTACTAGCACCACGTTGATCCTGGCTCCCAGAGAGGGGTCATGGTAAATCTCATTCACCTGCACAGACAAAGACACATAGACATTTAATAACAGAGAGAGAGAAAGAAAGAAAGAGAGAGAGATATAGCGATAGAGACAGAGAGAGACAGAGACAGAGAGAGACAGAGAACGAGAGAGAGAGATAGAGACAGAGACAGAGAGAGACAGAGAAAGAGAGAGAGAGAGAGAGAGAGTTGAGTTGGAGAGAAAAAGAAAGAGGATGTATTCTTAGAGATTTTCAGGGAGAGGGAATGAGAGGTGCAAGACAGGATGAGAGATGGGAAGATAAAGCTAGAAACAAGGAGGGGAGGTAGAGAAAGAGAGGGAACAGAGGTGTAGTTGTTTTTCCCACTTCTCTTTATCGCCTTGAGAGCAGGAACTGGTTGCTAGGCAACCCCCAAACCAACTCAGGGACAAGGGTGCCCACTCTGTGTAGTCCCAGACCTAGGGCAGCAACACCACTAGGTCTCATGGTAACGTTCCGAGGAGGGTCCTCTTCACACAGAATCTCCCAACAAATCACCAGGCAGACATGCCAGAACATCCCGATTCGAAACCAAAGATTGCATGGGGAAACCTTTGCAGTGGTCTTAGTGAAGGTAGTTGAGCTCCATCTTGCTAGATACTATTTTGTGTCTGGGGGGGTGTATAAACTAGGACAAAAAGTGGATAGGGCGGTGATTTAAGAAAATCAGATGTCCCAACTCCGTTCTTTCCTATATGCCAAACTGATGCTGTCTACTTACACACGTGTTAAGCTGTTAAGCTGTCTGTCTGTCTGTCTGTCTGTCTGTCTGTCTTTCTTTCTCTCTGCCTGTCTGTCTCGCTGTCTCTCTGCCTGTCTCTCTTCTTGTCTGTCTGTCTCTCTGCCTGACTCTCTTCCTGTCTTTTTCTCTGCCTGTCTGTCTGTCTTTAGCTCTGTCTGTCTCTCTCTCTCTCTGTCTGTCCTACTTCTCCTTAATGTAGCACAGCATTCCTTCATTATCTTTCACAGCTTTCCAGGAATAACACATCCAGAGGTGATGTGTGGGAGAACAAGGAATCAAATCCAATGAAATGTTACATGCGCTGAATACAACAGCTGTAGACTTTCCTGTGGAATCCTTACTTACGAGCCCATTGCCAACAATGCAGAGTTAAAAAGTAAGAAAAAGATTTGCTAAATAAAAAAGGAAATGTTTACACAATGAAAAATATAAGGAGGCGATATACAAGGAGTACCAGTACTGAGTCAATGTGCAGGGGTACATGTGGGTTGGGGTAAAAGTGACCAGGCAGTCAGGATATATAATAAACAGAGTAGCAGCAGCATATGTAAAGAGGGAAGTGTACAGTATCTACAGTGTGTGTGTGTGTGTGTGTGTGTGTGTGTGTGTGTGTGTGTGTGTGTGTGTGTGTGTGTGTGTGTGTGTGTGTGTGTGTGTGTGTGTGTGTGTGTGTGTGTGTGTGTGTGTGTGTGTGTGTGTGCGTGCGTGCGTGTGTTTCTGTGCATTTTTTTTCTCTCTATGTTTTTTGAATTGAACCTTTATTTAACTAGGCAAGTCAGTAAAGAACAAATTCTTATTTAAAATAACAGCCTACACCTGCCAAACCCGGACGATGCTGGGCCAATTGTGCTCTGCCCAATGGGACTCCCAATCACAGCCGGTTGTGATACAGCCTGTAATCAAACCAGGGTCTGTAGCGACGCCTCTAGCACTGAGATGCAGTGCCTTAGACCACTGCACCACTCTGGAGTATGTGTGTGGAATCAATACGAATGTGTGTGTGTGTTTTGTGCATGTGACCATATTGTGTGTGTGTGTGTTGGAGTGTCATAGTAGTATGTGTGAGTGTGTGAGTAGAGTCCAGTGAGTATGTGGGTAGAGTCCAGTGAGTGTGTGGGTAGAGTCCAGTGAGTGTGTGGGTAGAGTCCAGTGAGAGTGTGGGTAGAGTCCAGTGAGAGTGTGGGTAGAGTCCAGTGAGAGTGTGGGTAGAGTCCAGTGAGAGTGTGGGTAGAGTCCAGTGAGAGTGTGGGTAGAGTCCAGTGAGTGTGTGGGTAGAGTCCAGTGAGTGTGTGGGTAGAGTCCAGTGAGTGTGTGGGTAGAGTCCAGTGAGTGTGTGGGTAGAGTCCAGTGCAAGAGAGTCAGCGCAAAATCAGTCCGGGCAGCCATTTAGTTAACTGTTCAGCAGAATTATAGCTATGGGGTAGAAGCTGTTCAGGGTCCTGCTCGTCCCAGACTTGGTGCTCCGGTACCACTTGCAGTGCGGTAGCAGAGAGAACAGTCTATGACTTGGGTGTTTGGAGTCTTTGACAATTTTTAGGGCCTTCTTCTGACAACGCCTGGTATAGAGGTCCTTGATGGCAGGAAGCTTGGCCCCAATGATGTACTGGGACGTACGCACTACCGTCTGTAGCACCTTGTGATCGGATGCCGAGCAGTTGCCATAGTGATGCAACCTGTCAAGATACACTCAATGGTTTTTTTGAGGATCTGAGGGTCCATGCCAAATCTTTTCAGTGTCCTGAGGAGGAAGAGGCGCTGTCGTGCCCCCTTCACAACTGTGTTGATGTGTGTGGACCATGATAGGTGTTGTCTACATAAAGAGAGACCTAAGATAGCACTAAATAAAGAGATACAACACTACATAGAGACAACACTACTTAAAGAGACAAAAACACTACATAAAGAGGGACCTAAGACAACACCACACAAAGAGAGACAACACTACATAAAGAGAGACAACACTACATTGAGACACCTCATAAAGAGAGACACTACTAGATAAAGAGAGACAACACTATATAAACACAGATACCACTACATAAAGAGAGACATAAGACAACACTAAATAAAGAGAGACAACACAACATAAAGAGAGACACCACTACATAAAGAGAGACCTAAGACAAACTTACATAAGAAGAGACAACAAAACATAAAGAGAGACAACACTATATAAAGAGAGACAACACTAAATAAGGAGACAATATATAGAGAGAGACACCACCACATAAAGAGAGACCTAAGACAACACTACATAAAGAGAGACAACACATAAAGAGAGACAACACTACATAAAGAGAGAAAACACTACATTAAGAAAGACCTAAGACAACACTGCATAAAGAGAGATCACACTACATAAAGAGAGACAACAATATATAAAGAGAGACCAAAGACAACATTAATAAAGAGAGACAACACTACATAAAGAGAGACGACACTACATGAAGAGAGACAAAAATACATAAAGAGAGCCAAAACTAAATAAAGAGAGAGAACACTACATAAAGAGAGACCTAAGACGACACTACAAGAAGAGAGACAACACTACATAAAGAGAGAAAACACTAAATAAAGAGAGACCTAAGACAACAGCACACAAGGAAAGACAACACTACATAAAGAGAGAAAACACTAAATAAAGAGAGACAACACTAGATAAAGAGAGACAACACTACACAAAGAGAGACAACACTACATAAAGAGAGACACCACTACATAAAAAGAGACCTAAGACAAACATACATAAGAAGAGACAACACTACATAAAGAGAGAAAACACTACATAAAGAGAGACAGCACTACATTTAGAGAGAAAACTCTACATTAAGAGAGACTGGCGACAACACTACATAAAGAGAGACAACACTACATAAAGAGAGAACAAAAATAACACAACATAAAGAGAGATAAACTACATAAAGACAGACAAAACTATATCAAGAGAGACAACACTACATGAAGAGAGACCTAAGACAACACCACACAAAGAGAGACAACACTACATAAAGAGAGACAACACTACATAAAGAGAGACAAGACTACATAATGAGAGAAAACACTACATAAAGAGAGACAACAATACATAAAGCGAGAACTACATAAAGAGAGACAACACCACAACACTATATAAAGAGAGACAACACAACATAAAGAGAGACCGAACTACATAAAGATAGACAACACTACATTAAGAGAGACCTAAGACAACAATACCTAAAGAGAGACAACAATACATAAAGAGAGACCAAACTACATAAAGAGAGACAACACTACATTAAGAGAGACCTAAGACAACACTAGATAAAGAGAGACAACACTAGATAAAGAGAGACCTAAGACAACACTACACGAAGAGAGACAACACTACATAAAGAGATACCTAGACAACACCACACAAAGAGAGACAACATGACATAAAGAGAGACAGCACTACATAATGAGAGTAAACACTACATTAAGAGAGACCTAAGACAACACTAGATATAGAGAGACAACACTACACAAAGAGAGACAACACGACATAAAGAGAGACCTAAGACAACACTACATAAAGACAGACAACACTACATAAATAGAGACAACACTACATTAAGAGAGACAACACTACATTAAGAGAGACAACACTACATAAAGATAGACAACAGTAGATAAAGAGAGACCTAAGACAACACTACATAAAGAGAGACCTAAAATAAGACAACATAAAGAGAGAAAAAACTACATAAAGACAGACAAAACTAGATAAAGAGAGACAACACTACATGAAGAGAGACCTAAGACAACACAACACAAAGAGAGACAACACTACATGAAGAGAGACACCACTACATAAAGAGAGACAACACTAGATAAAGAGAGACCTAAGACAACACTACATAAAGAGATACAAAACGACATAAAAAGAGACAACACTACATAAAGAGAGACAACACCACATAAAGAGAGACCTAAGCCAACACTACATAAAGAGAGACAACACTACATAAAGAGAGACAACACTACATAAAGAGAGACAACACTACATAAATAGAGAAAACACTACATAAAGAGAGACCTAAGACAACACTAGATAAAGAGAGACAACACTACATAAAGAGAGACAACACTAGATAAAGAGAGACCTAAGACAACACCACATAAAGAGAAACAACACTACAAAAAGAGAGACAACACTACATAAAGAGAGACAACACTACATAAAGAGAGACAACACTACATGAAGCGAGACCTAAGACAACACTACATACAGACCTAAGACAATTCTACATAAAAAGAGACAACACTAGATAAAGCGAGACCTAAGACAACACTACATAAAGAGAGACCAAACTACATAAAGAGAGACAACACTACATTAAGAGAGACCTAAGACAACAATACATAAAGAGAGACAAGGATACATAAAGAGAGACCAAACTACATAAAAAGAGACAACACTACATTAAGAGAGACCTAAGACAACACCAAACAGAGAGAGACAACACAACATAAAGAGAGACAGCACTACATAAAGAGATACCTAGACAACACCACACAAAGAGAGACAACACAACATAGAGAGAGACAGCACTACATAATGAGAGAAAACACTGCATTAAGAGAGACCTAAGACAACACTAGATAAAGAGAGACAACACTAGATAAAGAGAGACCTAAGACAACACTACACGAAGAGAGACAACACTACATAAAGAGATACCTAGAAAACACCACACAAAGAGAGACAACAAGACATAAAGAGAGAGAGCACTACATAATGAGAGAAAACACTACATTAAGAGAGACCTAAGACAACACTAGATAAAGACAGACAACAGTACATAAATAGAGACAACACTACATTGAGAGACAACACTACATGAAGAGAGACACCACTACATAAAAAGAGACCTAAGACAAACATACATAAGAAGAGACAACACTACATAAAGAGAGAAAACACAACATAAAGAGAGACTGACGACAACACTATATAAAGAGAGACCTAAAATAACACAACATAAAGAGAGAAAAAACTACATAAAGACAGACAAAACTAGATAAAGAGAGACAACACTACATGAAGAGAGACCTAAGACAACACAACACACAGAGAGACAACACTACATGAAGAGAGACAACACTACATAAAGAGAGACAACACTACATAAAGAGAGACAACACTAGATAAAGAGAGACCTAAGACAACACTACATAAAGATAGACAACAGTAGATAAAGAGAGACCTAAGACAACACTACATAAAGAGATACAAAACGACATAAAGAGAGACAACACAACATAAAGAGAGACAACACTACATAAAGAGAGACAACACCACATAAAGAGAGACCTAAGCCAACACTACATAAAGAGAGACAACACTACATAAAGAGAGACAACACTACATAAAGAGAGACAACACTACATAAAGAGAGACCTAAGACAACACTACATTAAGAGAGACAACACTACATAAAAAGAGACAACACTAGATAAAGAGAGACCTAAGACAACACCACATAAAGAGAAACAACACTACAAAAAGAGAGACAACACTACATAAAGAGAGACAACACTACATAAAGAGAGACAACACTACATAAAGAGAGACCTAAAACAACACTACATAAAGAGATACAAAACTACATAAAGAGAGACAACACTACATAAAGAGAGACAACACTACATAAAGAGAGACCACACTACATAAAGAGAGACACCACTACATAAAAAGAGACCAAAGAAAAACATACATAAGAAGAGACAACACGACATAAAGAGACACCTAAGACAACACTACACAGAGAGACAACACTACATAAAGAGAGACAACACTACATAAAGACAGACAAAACTAGATAAAGAGAGACAACACTACATGAAGAGAGACCTAAGACAACACAACACAAAGAGAGACAACACTACATGAAGAGAGACAACACTACATAAAGAGAGACAACACTACATAAAGAGAGACCTAATACAATTCTACATAAAGAGAGACAACACGAATAAAGAGAGACCTAAGACCACACTACATAAAGAGAGATAACAATACATAAAGAGAGATACAACTACATAAAGAGAGACAACAATACATAAAGAGAGACCAAACTACATAAAAAGAGACAACACTACATTAAGAGAGACCGAAGACAACACTACATAAAGAGAGACAAGAATACATAAAGAGAGACAACACTACATAAAGAGAGACAAAACTACATAAAGAGAGACCTAAAACAACACTACACAAAGAGATACCTAAGACAGCACTACAAATTGAGAGATAACACTACTTAAAGAGAGACCACACTACATAAAGAGAGTCCACACTACATAAAGAGAGACCTAAAACAACACTACACAAAGAGAGACAACACTACATAAAGAGAGAAAACACTACATAAAGAGAGACCTAAGACAACACCACATAAAGAGAAACAACACTACAAAAAGAGAGACAACACCACATAAAAAGAGACCTAAGACAACACTACATAAAGAGAGACCACACTACATAAAGAGAGACCACACTACATAAAGAGAGACCACACTACATAAAGAGAGACAACACTACATAAAGAGAGACCTAAGACAACACTACATAAAGAGAGACAACACTACATAAAGAGAGACAACACTACATTAAGAGAAACAACACTACATACAGAGAGACAACACTACATAAAGAGAGAAAACACTACATAAAGAGAGACCTAAGACAACACTACATAAAGACAGACAACACTACATAAATAGAGACAACACTACATTAAGAGAGACAACACTACATAAAGATAGACAACAGTATATAAAGAGAGACCTAAGACAACACTACATAAAGAGAGACCTAAAATAACACAACATAAAGAGAGAAAAAACTACATAAAGACAGACAAAACTAGATAAAGAGAGACAACACTACATGAAGAGAGACCTAAGACAACACAACACAAAGAGAGACAACACTACATGAAGAGAGACAACACTACATAAAGAGAGACAACACTACATAAAGAGAGACAACACTAGATAAAGAGAGACCTAAGACAACACTACATAAAGATAGACAACAGTAGATAAAGAGAGACCTAAGACAACATTACATAAAGAGATACAAAACGACATAAAGAGAGACAACACAACATAAAGAGAGACAACACTACATAAAGAGAGACAACACCACATAAAGAGAGACCTAAGCCAACACTACATAAAGAGAGACAACACTACATAAAGAGAGACAACACTACATAAAGAGAGACCTAAGACCACACTACATAAAGAGAGATAACAATACATAAAGAGAGATACAACTACATAAAGAGAGACAACAATACATAAAGAGAGACCAAACTACATAAAAAGAGACAACACTACATTAAGAGAGACCGAAGACAACACTACATAAAGAGAGACAAGAATACATAAAGAGAGACAACACTACATAAAGAGAGACAAAACTACATAAAGAGAGACCTAAAACAACACTACACAAAGAGATACCTAAGACAGCACTACAAATTGAGAGATAACACTACTTAAAGAGAGACCACACTACATAAAGAGAGACCACACTACATAAAGAGAGACCTAAAACAACACTACACAAAGAGAGACAACACTACATAAAGAGAGAAAACACTACATAAAGAGAGACCTAAGACAACACCACATAAAGAGAAACAACACTACAAAAAGAGAGACAACACCACATAAAAAGAGACCTAAGACAACACTACATAAAGAGAGACCACACTACATAAAGAGAGACCACACTACATAAAGAGAGACCACACTACATAAAGAGAGACAACACTACATAAAGAGAGACCTAAGACAACACTACATAAAGAGAGACAACACTACATAAAGAGAGACAACACTACATTAAGAGAAACAACACTACATACAGAGAGACAACACTACATAAAGAGAGAAAACACTACATAAAGAGAGACCTAAGACAACACTACATAAAGACAGACAACACTACATAAATAGAGACAACACTACATTAAGAGAGACAACACTACATAAAGATAGACAACAGTATATAAAGAGAGACCTAAGACAACACTACATAAAGAGAGACCTAAAATAACACAACATAAAGAGAGAAAAAACTACATAAAGACAGACAAAACTAGATAAAGAGAGACAACACTACATGAAGAGAGACCTAAGACAACACAACACAAAGAGAGACAACACTACATGAAGAGAGACAACACTACATAAAGAGAGACAACACTACATAAAGAGAGACAACACTAGATAAAGAGAGACCTAAGACAACACTACATAAAGATAGACAACAGTAGATAAAGAGAGACCTAAGACAACATTACATAAAGAGATACAAAACGACATAAAGAGAGACAACACAACATAAAGAGAGACAACACTACATAAAGAGAGACAACACCACATAAAGAGAGACCTAAGCCAACACTACATAAAGAGAGACAACACTACATAAAGAGAGACAACACTACATAAAGAGAGACCTAATACAATTCTACATAAAGAGAGACAACACGAATAAAGAGAGACCTAAGACCACACTACATAAAGAGAGATAACAATACATAAAGAGAGATACAACTACATAAAGAGAGACAACAATACATAAAGAGAGACCAAACTACATAAAAAGAGACAACACTACATTAAGAGAGACCGAAGACAACACTACATAAAGAGAGACAAGAATACATAAAGAGAGACAACACTACATAAAGAGAGACAAAACTACATAAAGAGAGACCTAAAACAACACTACACAAAGAGATACCTAAGACAGCACTACAAATTGAGAGATAACACTACTTAAAGAGAGACCACACTACATAAAGAGAGACCACACTACATAAAGAGAGACCTAAAACAACACTACACAAAGAGAGACAACACTACATAAAGAGAGAAAACACTACATAAAGAGAGACCTAAGACAACACCACATAAAGAGAAACAACACTACAAAAAGAGAGACAACACCACATAAAAAGAGACCTAAGACAACACTACATAAAGAGAGACCACACTACATAAAGAGAGACCACACTACATAAAGAGAGACCACACTACATAAAGAGAGACAACACTACATAAAGAGAGACCTAAGACAACACTACATAAAGAGAGACAACACTACATAAAGAGAGACAACACTACATTAAGAGAAACAACACTACATACAGAGAGACAACACTACATAAAGAGAGAAAACACTACATAAAGAGAGACCTAAGACAACACTACATAAAGACAGACAACACTACATAAATAGAGACAACACTACATTAAGAGAGACAACACTACATAAAGATAGACAACAGTATATAAAGAGAGACCTAAGACAACACTACATAAAGAGAGACCTAAAATAACACAACATAAAGAGAGAAAAAACTACATAAAGACAGACAAAACTAGATAAAGAGAGACAACACTACATGAAGAGAGACCTAAGACAACACAACACAAAGAGAGACAACACTACATGAAGAGAGACAACACTACATAAAGAGAGACAACACTACATAAAGAGAGACAACACTAGATAAAGAGAGACCTAAGACAACACTACATAAAGATAGACAACAGTAGATAAAGAGAGACCTAAGACAACATTACATAAAGAGATACAAAACGACATAAAGAGAGACAACACAACATAAAGAGAGACAACACTACATAAAGAGAGACAACACCACATAAAGAGAGACCTAAGCCAACACTACATAAAGAGAGACAACACTACATAAAGAGAGACAACACTACATACAGAGAGACAACACTACATACAGAGATAAAACACTACATAAAGAGAGACCTAAGACAACACTACACAAAGAGAGACAACACTACATAAAGAGAGACAACACTACATAAATAGAGAAAACACTACATAAAGAGAGACCTAAGACAACACTTGATAAAGAGAGACAACACTACATAAAGAGAGACAACACTAGATAAAGAGAGACCTAAGACAACACCACATAAAGAGAAACAACACTACAAAAAGAGAGACAACACTACAAAAAGAGAGACAACACTACATAAAGAGAGACAACACTACATGAAGCGAGACCTAATACAACACTACATACAGACCTAAGACAATTCTACATAAAAAGAGACAACACTAGATAAAGAGAGACCTAAGACAACACTACATAAAGAGAGAAAACAATACACAAAGAGAGATAAAACTACATAAAGAGAGACAACACCAGAACACTACATAAAGAGAGACAACACTACATAAAGAGAGACCTAAGACAACACTACATAAAGAGAGACAACACTACATAAAGAGAGACAACACTACATACAGAGAGACAACACTACATAAAGAGAGAAAACACTACATAAAGAGAGACCTAAGACAACACTACACAAAGAGAGACAACACTACATAAAGAGAGACAACACTACATAAAGAGAGACAACACTACATAAAGAGAGAAAACACTACATAAAGAGAGACCTAAGACAACACCACATAAAGAGAAACAACATTACAAAAAGAGAGACAACACTACATAAAGAGAGACAACACTACATAAAGAGAGACAACACTACATAAAGAGAGACCTAAGACAACACTACATAAAGATAGACAACACTAGATAAAGAGAGACCTAAGACAACACTACATAAAGAGATACAAAACTACATAAAGAGAGACAACACTACATAAAGAGAGACAACACTACATAAAGAGAGACAAAACTACATAAAGACAGACAAAGTTACATAAAGAGAGACAACACTACATAAAGAGAGACAGCACTACATAATGAGAGACAACACTACCTAAAGAGAGACAACACTACATAAAGAGAGAAAACACTACATAAAGACAGACAAAACTACATAAAGAGAGACCTAAAACAGCACTACATAATGAGAGACAACTCTACATAAAGAGAGACAACACTATATAAAGAGAGACAACACTACATAAAGAGAGACAAAACTACATAAAGAGAGACCTAAGACAACACTACATAAAGAGAAACAACACTACAAAAAGAGAGACAACACTAGATAAAGAGAGACTTAAGACAACACCACATAAAGAGAAACAACACTACAAAAAGAGAGACAACACTACAAAAAGAGAGACAACACTACATAAAGAGAGACAACACTACATGAAGCGAGACCTAAGACAACACTACATACAGACCTAAGACAATTCTACATAAAAAGAGACAACACTAGATAAAGAGAGACCTAAGACAACACTACATAAAGAGAGAAAACAATACATAAAGAGAGATAAAACTACATAAAGAGAGACAACACCAGAACACTACATAAAGAGAGACAACACTACATAAAGAGAGACCTAAGACAACACTACATAAAGAGAGACAACACTACATAAAGAGAGACAACACTACATACAGAGAGACAACACTACATAAAGAGAGAAAACACTACATAAAGAGAGACCTAAGACAACACTACACAAAGAGAGACAACACTACATAAAGAGAGACAACACTACATTAAGAGAGACAACACTACATAAAGAGAGACAACACTATATAAAGAGAGACGCCACAACACTACATTGAGAGACAACACTACATAAAGAGAGACAACACTACATAAAGATAGACAACACTAGATAAAGAGAGACCTAAGACAACACTACATAAAGAGAGACAAAACTACATAAAGAGAGACAACACTATATAAAGAGAGACAACACTACAGAAACAGAGAAATAAGACACACTACATAAAGAGAGACAACACTACATAAAGAGAGATACCACAACACTACATTAAGAGAGACAACACTACATAAAGAGAGACAACACTATATAAAGAGAGACGCCACAACACTACATTGAGAGACAACACTACATAAAGAGAGACAACACTACATAAAGAGAGACCTAAGACAACACTACATAAAGAGAGACAACACTACATAAAGAGAGATACCACAACACTACATTAAGAGAGACAACACTACATAAAGAGAGACAACACTATATAAAGAGAGACGCCACAACACTACATTGAGAGACAACACTACATAAAGAGAGGCAACACTATATAAAGAGAGACAACACCACAACACTATATAAAGAGAGACAACACCACAACACTATATAAAGAGAGACAACACTACAACACTATATAAAGAGAGACAACACTACATAAAGAGAGACAACACCACAACACTACATAAATAGAGACAACACTACAACACTATATAAAGAGAGACAACACTACATAAAGAGAGACAACACCACAACACTACATAAAGAGAGACAACGCTACAAGAAGAGAGACCTAAGACAACACTACATAAAGAGAGACAACAATAAAGAGAGTCAAGACTACATAAAGAGAGACAACACTACATAAGAGAGAATACTACATAAAGAGAGTCCTAAGACAACACTACACAAAGAGAGACAACACTATATAAAGAGAGACAACACTACATGAAGAGAGACAACACTACACAAAGAGAGAAAACTCTCCATTAAGAGAGACCTAAGACAACACTACATAAAGAGAGACAACACTACATAAAGAGAGAAAACACTAGATAATGAGAGACCTACGACAACACTACATAAAGAGAGACAACACTACATAAAGAGAGACAACATAACATAAAGAGAGAGCCCACTACATGAAGAGAGACCTCAGACACACTACATAAAGAGAGACAACACTACATAAAGAGAGACAACACTACATAAAGAGAGACAACACTACATAAAGAGAGACCTAAGACAACACTACATAAAGATAGACAACACTAGATAAAGAGAGACCTAAGACAACACTACATAAAGAGAGACAAAACTACATAAAGAGAGACAACACTATATAAAGAGAGACAACACTACAGAAACAGAGAAATAAGACACACTACATAAAGAGAGACAACACTACATAAAGAGAGATACCACAACACTACATTAAGAGAGACAACACTACATAAAGAGAGACAACACTATATAAAGAGAGACGCCACAAACACTACATTGAGAGACAACACTACATAAAGAGAGGCAACACTATATAAAGAGAGACAACACCACAACACTATATAAAGAGAGACAACACCACAACACTATATAAAGAGAGACAACACTACAACACTATATAAAGAGAGACAACACTACATAAAGAGAGACAACACCACAACACTACATAAATAGAGACAACACTACAACACTATATAAAGAGAGACAACACTACATAAAGAGAGACAACACCACAACACTACATAAAGAGAGACAACGCTACAAGAAGAGAGACCTAAGACAACACTACATAAAGAGAGACAACAATAAAGAGAGTCAAGACTACATAAAGAGAGACAACACTACATAAGAGAGAATACTACATAAAGAGAGTCCTAAGACAACACTACACAAAGAGAGACAACACTATATAAAGAGAGACAACACTACATGAAGAGAGACAACACTACACAAAGAGAGAAAACTCTCCATTAAGAGAGACCTAAGACAACACTACATAAAGAGAGACAACACTACATAAAGAGAGAAAACACTAGATAATGAGAGACCTACGACAACACTACATAAAGAGAGACAACACTACATAAAGAGAGAGCCCACTACATGAAGAGAGACCTAAGACACACTACATAAAGAGAGACAACATTACATTGAGACAACACCACATAAAGAGAGACCTAAGACAACACTACGTAAGAGAGACAACACTACATAAAGAGAGAAAACACTACATAAAGAGAGACAACACTACATTAAGAGAGACCTAAGATAACCCTACATAAAGAGAGACAACATTACATAGAGACAACACTAGATAATAAGAGACCTAGGACAACACTACATAAAGAGAGACAACACTATATAAAGAGAGACAACACTACATAAAGAGAGACAACACTATATAAAGAGAGACAACACTACAGAAATAGAGAAATAAGACACAATACATAAAGAGAGACAACACTACATAAAGAGAGACAACACTACATAAAGAGAGACGCCACAACACTACAATAATAAGAGAGACGACACTACATAAAGAGAGACAACACTATATAAAGAAAGACCTAAGACAACACTACATAAAAAGAGACAATACTACATAAAGAGAGACAACACCACAAAACGATATAAAGAGAGACAACACTGTATAAAGAGAGACAACACTACAGAAACAGAGAAATAAGACACACTACATAAAGAGAGACAAGATAGCACTACATAAAGAGAGACAACACTAAACAAAGAGAGACAGCACTACATAAAGAGAGTCAACACTACATAAAGAGAGACAACACTACATAAAGAGAGACCTAAGACAACACTACATAAAGAGAGCCCTAAGACAACACTACATAGAGACACCACAACACTAAAGAAAGAGAGACAACACTACATAAAGAGAGACAACACTACATAAAGAGAGACAACACTACATAAAGATAGACACCACTACATAAAGATAGACCTAAGACAACATTACATAAACCACTATACTACATAAAGAGAGACACCACAACACTACATAAAGAGAGACCTAAGATAACAACACAGCATTGCAGCAACAGATGACAACAACATGGTAGCAACATGACAACAAAACAGTAGCAACACATGGTAGAAACACAAGCATGGTACAAACCTTGTTGGGCACAGACAACAGCACAAAGGGCAAAAAGATAGAGAAAACAAATACATCACGTGTAGCAACCTCAAGTGTCCATAATTGAGTCTTTGAATGTAGAGATGGAGATTTAACTGTCCAGTTTGAGTGTTTTTTTGCAGCTTGTTCCAGTCGCTAGCTGCAGCAAACTGAAAAGAGGAACGAGGGATGTGAGTGGTTTGGGGACCTTTTACAGAATATGACTGGCAGAATGGGTGTTGTACCGAATGTGGAGGATGTTGCAGTATGCATCTGTAAGATGAGGTAGAGAGGGAGGGAATCAGCAGTGTTAGTTCAGAGTGTTAGTTCAGAGTGTTAGTTCAGAATGTTAGTTCAGAGTGTTAGTTCAGAATGCTAGTTCAGAGTGTTTCTTTAGAGTGTTAGTTCAGAATGTTAGTTCAGAGTGTTAGTTCAGAGTGTTAGTTCAGAATGTTAGTTCAGAGTGTTAGTTCAGAGTGTTAGTTCAGAGTGTTAGTTCAGAATGTTAGTTGAGAGTGTTAGTTCAGAGTGTTAGTTCAGAATGTTGGTTGAGAGTGTTAGTTCAGAGTGTTAGTTCAGAGTGTTAGTTCAGAATGTTAGTTCAGAGCGTTAGTTCAGAGTGTTAGTTCAGAGTGTTAGTTTAGAGTGTTAGTTCAGAGTGTTATTTCAGAATGTTAGTTCAGAGTGTTAGTTCAGCATGTTAGTTCAGAGTGTTAGTTCAGAGTGTTATTTCAGAATGTTAGTTCAGAGTGTTAGTTCAGAGTGTTAGTTCAGAATGTTAGTTCAGAGTGTTAGTTCAGAATGTTAGTTCAGAATGTTAGTTCAGAGCGTGAGTTCAGAATGTTAGTTCAGAGTGTTAGTTCAGAATGTTAGTTCAGAGTGTTAGTTCAGAGTGTTAGTTCAGAATGTTAGGTCAGAGCGTTAGTTCAGAGTGTTAGTTCAGAGATTTAGTTCAGAGTGTTAGTTCAGAATGTTAGTTCAGAGTGTTATTTCAGAATGTTAGTTCAGAGTGTTAGTTCAGAGTGTTAGTTCAGAATGTTAGTTCAGAGTGTTAGTTCAGAGTGTTAGTTCAGAATGTTAGTTCAGAATGTTAGTTCAGAGCGTGAGTTCAGAATGTTAGTTCAAAGCGTGAGTTCAGAGTGTTAGTTCAGAGTGTTAGTTCAGAATGTTAGTTCAGAGTGTTAGTTCAGAGTGTTAGTTCAGAGCGTGAGTTCAGAATGTTAGTTCAGAGCGTGAGTTCAGAATGTTAGTTCAGAGTGTTAGTTCAGAGTGTTAGTTCAGAGTGTGCTGCTCACAGATGTGTCCCATTCTCCCTATTATTATCTGCTGGCCTTTCTCTGTTATCACGCAGGCCTTTAACTTGGACATGATGCATTCATTAGCACCCACCACAGCCAGGCTAGCTTTATCAGCGACACATGCACACACACACGCACACACGCACACACACACACACACACACACACACACACACACACACACACACACACACACACACACACACACACACACACACACACACACACACACACACACGGACACACACGGACACACACGGACACACACACACACCCAACCACACACACACACACACGCACACCCACTCACAAGCACACAGCACTCCTATTAGAGTGGGTGAGTTGATTATTAACAACATCCAGCCATCTTGCTCATCACAAACAGTGTCTGTCAGTGTAAAGGTCTCCCATCAGTTAGACAGGGAAACAGTGTCCTCTGGGTTGATACAGTATCATTAAGCAGACACTTCATATGCAAGAGATTACAACACAATGGAATGGTCTCTCTCTCTCAGACAGTGGAATTTGACAGACTTTGGGGAGGGATATTGTGCATCACTGAGGCCCCCTGTCCTCCTGCCCTTGGCCGTGTGATTATGTGAGAGTGTGTGTGTTGGTGATTATGTGACTTGTGGAGGGGATCTTTTGATTCAGGTATCTCCCGTACATTCCTCTTCATTTCCCATGGACCATTTAAGAAGCTGATCAATGGACTGCATTTCTCAGTCATGTTGTTCACCTCTGTTCTCCTCTCTGGGGGCAGCTTGTTGCTGATTGGGTGTGTGTGTGCTTGTCCATTGACGGACAAGCTCTGGGCTCTTCAATTGGTTGGTCATTGACAAACCAAACCACACTAGAATTTATCAATTGATGCTATTGAGAAAAAAAGGAGGATTTGGAAGAACCAGATTAACATGGGAAGAGAGTAGGTGGTAAACACTCTAGTTGAACTCTACAGACAGGATTCAAAGGTTGCCGTGGGAGCTGACTGACAGACTGCCCACCTCGTCTCTGACCCCTATCTTTCGCTCTCCCCTCCCCTGCTGTCTCTCCTTCTCATACTCATACTCCCTCTCTCTCCATTTCTTTCTCTCCCTCTCAATTTCCACCGTGACTTCCTGACCTTTAGCTGACCCCAGATTGACCCCGACATGAAGTAGTGGCGGCGCAGAGAATGGAGAGAAAATGTTGCCATGGGGTGTAGAGAAAATGTTTCCATGGGGTGTAGAGAAAATGTTTCCATGGGGTGTAGAGAAAATGTTGCCATGGGGTGTAGAGAAAATGTTGCCATGGGGTGTAGAGAAAATGTTTTCATGGGGTGTAGAGAAAATGTTTCCATGAGGTGTAGAGAAAATGTTTCCATGAGGTGTAGAGAAAATGTTTCCATGGGGTGTAGAGAAAATGTTTCCATGGGGTGTAGAGAAAATGTTGCCATGGGGTGTAGAGAAAATGTTGCCATGGGGTGTAGAGAAATGTTGCCATGGGGTGTAGAGAAATGTTGCCATGAGATGTAGAGAAAACATTTCCATGGGGTGTAGAGAAAATGTTACCATGGGATGTAAAGAAAATGTTTCCATGGGGTGTAGAGAAAATGTTGCCATGGGGTGTAGAGAAAATGTTACCATGGGGTGTAGAGAAAATGTTTCCATGGGGTGTAGAGAAAATGTTACCATTGGGTGTAGAGAAAATGTTACCATGGGGTGTAGAGAAAATGTTACCATGGGGTGTAGAGAAAATGTTTCCATGGGGTGTAGAGAAAATACTGGAATTTTCAAGCAACTTTTCTGCAAATCTGCCCACGTGTGTATATGATATCTGAGTGAGAGTGACTACAAAAATCTATGGGGGCCCTCTGGAGGTCAGGACCCCTGGAGGTCAGGACCCTGGAGGTTAGGACCCCTGGGCACGTGCCCTTCACCCAGTTGGTATTCGGCCATGATTACTACAAGTTAAGATAGCTGGCTAGACTAACCTACCAATCTAAAACATTTTAGCTGGCATGGGTTAATTGATTGACTGTCAGTGACGGACATATCAAGAGGAAAACTTCTGATGTACAACCACATGTGTATTCTACTATTCTAACTCTCAAAAGAGATCCTGACTTACTTCCTAACTTCCTTACTTCCTAAAAGGATAATAATAGGGTCAGGGGCCCCCTAGTGGCTGGGGGTCCTAATAGACCTCTTATGTACAGATAACAACAGAGAGACAGGCTGGCTACAGCTCTGAGTCACTCGTGGGCTAAGCTAGTTAGAGTAGGAGGGATCACTTCATGTGGAATATACTGTTTTTCAGATTAATGATGTATACCTGGATATACAGTACGTACTGGGGAGCAACGGAAATCAACAGGACTGGAATTGTATATTGGGTTGAAAGTGTTCTCTCTATGTACTTCTCAGGGTACTATCTCGCGGATAGCATGGCCTGCTAAAGGTCTGAATAAAAGCAAGAAAAAAAATTATCTACACACTCACACAGCCTGCAGTATATTGTTCCCTCAAGCTTCCCTGGTAGAGGAAGATAACACACACACGCGCGCGTGAACACACACACACACACACACACACACACACACACACACACACACACACACACACACACACACACACACACACACACACACACACACACACACACACACACACACACACACACACACACACACACACACACACACACCAAAAGGTTAAGATAACACACTCTTCTCTGCTCTGAGACAGCCTCTATGATCTGACCCTGGCAGCCTTGGACAACGATGAGGAGAGAAAGAAAGAGAGCCTCTTCAGCGTAGCCATGTTCCTAGATAGAATAAGGCCTCAATGGAAGGTATGGAGCCATGTTGCCTCATCAAAGGCTGAGGTAATAGCATCAATTGGATCTCCACACCAGTATTCGTCTCAGGTTAGAAGTGCTGATCTAGGGTCAGTTTTGAAGTTTAAATCAAAATGAATGAGAAAATCTGATCCTAGATCAGAACTCCAAGTCTGGGCTTCTCTTTGACTTTCACTTACTTTGATGTATGGAGATACCTCATGGAGAAATCTCATGGAGAAACCTCATGTAAAAAAGTTAAAAAGCAAAACTCCAAGTCCTGAGTACACTCCACCGCCAGAGAGACAGAGAGCGAGACGTTCCTAAAGTGAGCAAAGTTAACTTTCAAGAAGAAAGTGGCATAGATGCCATGCGTGGGAGGTTGTTTTGCTTATTTATTTACTGTTTATCGGGTTTTTCAGTAATTTATTCTGAATGCGCTGTTAAAAATCTCTCTGTCTCTGTCTCTAGATGAGAAGGGTGCCTGCAATATGGCTGTGCATTCTCCTCTAAGATTGTCTTACAGATATCTACAACAGGGAGTCAAAAGGGGGGGTGCTGTTCTTTCACAACACCGGAATAAAGACTAAAAGAACTGCTGCTGTTTCTGATAGAAATCTCTGATATCTGTCTGCTGCTTTTTGCACCAAGGCTACACACACACACACACACACTCGACAAACATACACATGCTCGACAAAAACACATGCACACACATGCTCGACAAAAACACACGTGCCCGCATGTACACACACACAGACACGTACCATCACAATCTCTCTCTACTCTCAGATCAGGTTTAATTTTCAGAGATTCAATTCTACATGCCACATTCCCAATCACACACACTCACACACTCCTGGGAGGCAAGTGCTGGGCTAAGCTCTTTGTTGTGTCCTAAATCATATTTTCTGCTGGCTTTGCATCATTCCAATTGTGACACATGACATAACATCTGAAGGGACATTGTGTGAGAGCTGGGGCAGACGACAGGTTTCACTAGCCTGTGACCATTCTGTCGCTCACATGCACGCAAGCACACACAGAAAATATTGGAAATCCCATCATATTCATATAGAGGAGACAGACAGACAGACAGAAAGACAGACAGTGAGATCTGGCAGGCAGGCAGGCAGTCAGGCAGGCAGGCAGGCAGGCAGGCAGGCAGGCAGGCAGGCAGGCAGGCAGGCAGGCAGGCAGGCAGGCCCTAGTTCTCTGTCCTAGTCCCTAGTTCTCTGTCCTAGTCCCTAGTTCTCTGTCCTAGTCTCTGGTTCTCTATCCAAAGCTCTCTAGTTCTCTGTCCTAGTCTCAGGTTCTCTATCCAAAGCTCTCTAGTTCTCTGTCCTAGTTTCTAGTTCTCTGTCTTAGTCTCCAGTTCTCTGTCCTAGTCTCTGGTTCTCTATCCAAAGCTCTCTAGTTCTCTATCCTAGTCTCTGGTTCTCTGTCTTAGTCTCTAGTTCTCTGTCCTAGTCTCAGGTTCTCTATCCAAAGCTCTCTAGTTCTCTGCCCTAGTTTCTAGTTCTCTGTCTTAGTCTCCAGTTCTCTGTCCTAGTCTCTGGTTCTCTATCCAAAGCTCTCTAGTTCTCTATCCTAGTCTCTGGTTCTCTGTCTTAGTCTCTAGTTCTCTGTCCTAGTCTCAGGTTCTCTATCCAAAGCTCTCTAGTTCTCTGCCCTAGTTTCTAGTTCTCTGTCTTAGTCTCTAGTTCTCTGTCTTAGTCTCTAGTTCTCTGTCCGAGTCTCTTGTTCTCTGCCCTAGTCTCTAGTTCTCTGTCCTAGTCTCTAGTCCTCTGTGAGTGTACTGTTTCATTTTAGCTGCCATATTGGACAGATCTTTCATGCAAAGGAGAGTGTGTGTGTGTGCCTTTGTTTGTTTGTGTGTGTGAGCGTACCTCTCTGTGAGTGTGCTATACCTACGATGTTCATGAGTGTGAGCAGGTACTTCTGGACGTGTTCCTTGCCATGGAATTGGACCACGGAGTCATCCACCCCGAGTAGGACCTCGATGTTGTAGGCTCTCTCTGGACTCTGTCTCCTCTGTCTCTGGGCTCGGGTCTGGTTGATACTCTGCTCCACACCACGATACAGGGACTCAAGGTCTATCAGACCAGGCAGGTCAGCACCTAGAGACAACACAGACACACTGTTAACATCTAAAACACACACACACCTAAAACACACACACAGTTAACATCTAAAATACACACACTGTTAACATCTAAAACACACTAACACACACACACTTATATAAAATAAAACATAAAACACAACCTGTTATAACATAAAACACACACATCTAAACCACACAAATGGTTAACATCTAAACCACACAAATAGTTAACATCTAAACCACATCTAAACCACACAAATGGTTAACATCTAAACCAAACAAATGGTTAACATCTAAACCACACAAATGGTTAACATCTAAACCACACAAATGGCTAAAACACACACACACACACACACACACACACACACACACACACACACACACACACACACACACACACACACACACACACACACACACACACACACACACACACACAGTTAACATCTAAAAAACACACACAAACTGTTAACATCTAAACCACATAAACTGTTAACATCTAAAACGCACGCACTGTTAACATCTAAAACACACAAACTGTTAACATCTAAAACACACACATGCTGCTAGAAACACAAGCATTTCGCTACACCCACCTGCTAAACGTGTGAATGTCACCAGTAAAATGTTATTTTATTTGACACTGTTAACATCTAAAACACACACACACACACACAAACACTGTTAACATCTAAAACACACACACACACACAAACACTGTTAACGTCTAACACACACACACTGTTAACATCTAAAACACACTAACACACACACACTTATATAAAATAAAACATAAAACACAACCTGTTATAACATAAAACACACACATCTAAACCACACAAATGGTTAACATCTAAACCACACAAATAGTTAACATCTAAACCACACAAATGGTTAACATCTAAACCAAACAAATGGTTAACATCTAAACCACACAAATGGTTAACATCTAAACCACACAAATGGTTAACATCTAAACCGCATAAACTGTTAACATCTAAACCACACAAATGGTTAACATCTAAACCACATAAACTGTTAACATCTAAACCAAACAAATGGTTAACATCTAAACCGCATAAACTGTTAACATCTAAACCACACAAATGGTTAACATCTAAACCACATAAACTGTTAACATCTAAACCACACAAACTGTTAACATCTAAACCCCACAAACTGTTAACATCTAAACCACACAAACTGTTAACATCTAAACCACACAAACTGTTAACATCTAAAACACACACATGCTGCTAGAAACACAAGCATTTCGCCACACCCATCTGCTAAACGTGTGAATGTCACCAGTAAAATGTTATTTTATTTGACACTGTTAACATCTAAAACACACACACACACACAAACACTGTTAACATCTAACACGCACACACACACACTGTTAACATCTAAAACACACACACACACAAACACAAACACACAGTTAACATCTAAAACACACACACTGTTAACATCTAAAACACACACACACACACAAACACACATACTGTTAACATCTAAAACACACACACTGTTAACATCTAAAACACACACACACACAAACACACACATACTGTTAACATCTAAAACACGAACACGCATACTGTTAACATCTAAAACACGAACACACATACTGTTAACATCTAAAACACAAACACACATACTGTTAACATCTAAAACACGAACACACATACTGTTAACATCTAAAACACGAACACACATACTGTTAACATCTAAAACACAAGCACACATACTGTTAACATCTAAAACACGAACACACATACTGTTAACATCTAAAACACGAACACACATACTGTTAACATCTAAAACACAAACACACACACACAAACACACATTCTGTTAACATCTAAAACACGAACACACATACTGTTAACATCTAAAACACAAACACACACACACAAACACACATTCTGTTAACATCTAAAACACGAACACACATACTGTTAACATCTAAAACACAAACACACACACACAAACACACATTCTGTTAACATCTAAAACACACACACACACACACACACACACACACACACACACACACACACACACACACACACACACACACACACACACACACACACACACACACACACATACTGTTAACATCTAAAACACAAACACACACACTGTTAACATCTAAAACACACACACACACACACACACACACACACACACACACACACACACACACACACACACACACAGAGACAGACAGTTAATATCTAAAATGCAGGCACACACGCAGGCACACGCACACACCACACACACACATCGACACACACACACACAATGCTGTCTCCACAGCCAAAGATGGCTCTACTCATCCTGCCACAGACAGAAACACTGTTGCTTCCACGGAACATAATCCACTTGTTGGAAAGACTGGGAATGCCCGGTGGAATCTACATGCACTATCCTGTCAGGCTCTGTACACAGACACTCTTAGCTAAGGACTGTGTGTGGCCTTAGCCTGCAGTTACCAGGCAGCCTATCAGGCTGAGAGATGTAGTCTCATGGAGAGATGCTTCACTGTGGGGATTAGCTGCATGGTCACTGCTTAATGCCAGTGTGAGAAAATCAAGTACAGTACAGTACAGTACACTGCACATTTAACATGACAATTCTTCCAGACATACAATAGCAATCAAAAGTTGCTACTCATTCTAGTAACCAAAAAAAGTGTTAAACATAGGAGAGTGATGGAGTGCTGCATCAGATGACCTGGCCTCCACAATCACCCGACCTCAATTGAGATGCTTTGGGATGAGTTGGACCGCAGAGTGAAGGAAAAGCAGCCAACAAGTGCTCAACATATGTGGGAACTCCTTCAAGACCGTTGGAAAAGCATTCCATGTGAAGCTGGTTGAGAGAATGCCAAGAGTGTGCAAAGCTGTCATCAAGGCGAATGTTGGCTACTTTGAAGAATCTCAAATATAAAATCTATTTTGATTTGTTTAACACTTGTTTGGTTACTACATGATTCCATATGTGTTATTTCATCGTTTTGATGTTTTCACTATTATTCTACAATGTAGTAAATAGTAAAAAATAAAGAAAAACCCTGGAATGAGTAGGTGTGTCCAAACTTTTGACTGGTACTGAATGTTCCACAAGACATTCAGTTTATTCATTTAGGAGACCCAGAACGCTAGGCCTTCTGAAGTCAAATACAGTGAAACTTAGATTTCAATTTAGGTCGTGCTCAGTCCACTGGTGGTGCTTATTAAATTCTGTCGGTAGTATCTCATTTGGACAGGTATGAGCTTTTGTTGAGTGTCATATAATGATGAGGAAAGGCAACTTGATACAGAGGACAGTGATATCAGGAAAGAGAGCTACTAAGCTAACACACATGGTGAAATGCTTTAAGAGCCATACGGGCTTTAACATACACTATGTGGAACTGTTTGATCCTTACTGGTGTAACGCATCAGAGTGTTGGAGTATAAAGGGTTGGTGAGAGAAACTAGAGAGATAGTGAGGGAGAGAGAGAGAGAGAGAGAGAGAGAGAGAGAGAGACAGAGAGAGAGAGAGAGAGAGAGAGAGAGAGAGAGAGAGAGAGAGAGAGAGAGAACAAGGGGGCTGCTGGGTAAATCTACCTCCTAGTCTCCCGTCTCGCAATCAGCAAGGGGCATCCTTTCCTTCCCGCTGCTCTTATGCAATGTTACCTAGGCAACCGGCTCATGGGTAAAACAACGCACCGCACAGCTAATATTGGCTCCGGAGTCGCTAGGAGAATTATCCTAGAAGTTGGACAGAATAAGATTCGGTAGCAGCTAAATATGAGTGACAGAACATTGTGAGGATGTTCTCTCTCTAAACAAATCCAATTTTGATAAACTTCCCATATCTATTGGGTGAAATACCACATCATAGCAGCAAGATTTGTGACCTGTTGCCACAAGAAAACGTCAACCAGTGAAGAACAAACACCATTGTAAATACACCCCTTTTTTTTTTTTTTTTTCCCCTTTTGTACTTTAACTATTTGCACATCATTGCAACACTGTGTATAGACATAGTGTGTCACAGTCTTCTCCACTATATTTATGGAGTGTGTCACAGTCTTCTCCACTATATTTATGGAGTGTGTCACAGTCTTCTCCACTATATTTATGGAGTGTGTCACGGTCTTCTCCACTATATTTATGGAGTGTGTCACAGTCTTCTCCACTTTATTTATGGAGTGTGTCAGTCTTCTCCACTATATTTATGGAGTGTGTCACAGTCTTCTCCACTATATTTATGGAGTGTGTCACAGTCTTCTCCACTATATTTATGGAGTGTGTCAGTCTCCTCCACTATATTTATGGAGTGTGTCAGTCTCCTCCACTATATTTATGGAGTGTGTCACAGTCTTCTCCACTATATTTATGGAGTATGTCACAGTCTTCTCCACTATATTTATGGAGTGTGTCACAGTCTTCTCCACTATATTTATGGAGTATGTCACAGTCTTCTCCACTATATTTATGGAGTGTGTCAGTCTCCTCCACTATATTTATGGAGTGTGTCACAGTCTTCTCCACTATATTTATGGAGTGTGTCACAGTCTTCTCCCCTATATTTATGGAGTGTGTCAGTCTTCTCCACTATATTTATGGAGTGTGTCACAGTCTTCTCCACTATATTTATGGAGTGTGTCACAGTCTTCTCCACTATATTTATGGAGTGTGTCAGTCTCCTCCACTATATTTATGGAGTGTGTCAGTCTCCTCCACTATATTTATGGAGTGTGTCACAGTCTTCTCCACTATATTTATGGAGTGTGTCACAGTCTTCTCCACTATATTTATGGAGTGTGTCACAGTCTTCTCCACTATATTTATGGAGTGTGTCACAGTCTCCTCCACTATATTTATGGAGTGTGTCAGTCTCCTCCACTATATTTATGGAGTGTGTCACAGTCTCCTCCACTATATTTATGGAGTGTGTCACAGTCTTCTCCACTATATTTATGGAGTGTGTCAGTCTCCTCCACTATATTTATGGAGTGTGTCACAGTCTTCTCCACTATATTTATGGAGTGTGTCACAGTCTTCTCCCCTATATTTATGGAGTGTGTCACAGTCTTCTCCACTATATTTATGGAGTGTGTCACAGTCTTCTCCACTATATGTATGGAGTGTGTCACAGTCTTCTCCACTATATTTATGGAGTGTGTCACAGTCTTCTCCACTATATTTATGGAGTGTGTCAGTCTCCTCCACTATATTTATGGAGTGTGTCACTGTCTTCTCCACTATATTTATGGAGTGTGTCACAGTCTCCTCCACTATATTTATGGAGTGTGTCAGTCTTCTCCACTATATTTATGGAGTGTGTCACAGTCTTCTCCACTATATTTATGGAGTGTGTCAGTCTCCTCCACTATATTTATGGAGTGTGTCAGTCTCCTCCACTATATTTATGGAGTGTGTCACAGTTTCTCCACTATATTTATGGAGTGTGTCACAGTCTTCTCCACTATATTTATGGAGTGTGTCACAGTCTTCTCCACTATATTTATGGAGTGTGTCACAGTCTTCTCCACTATATTTATGGAGTGTGTCAGTCTCCTCCACTATATTTATGAAGTGTGTCAGTCTCCTCCACTATATTTATGGAGTGTGTCAGTCTCCTCCACTATATTTATGGAGTATGTCACAGTCTTCTCCACTATATTTATGGAGTGTGTCAGTCTCCTCCACTATATTTATGGAGTGTGTCACAGTCTTCTCCACTATATTTATGGAGTGTGTCAGTCTCCTCCACTATATTTATGGAGTGTGTCACAGTCTTCTCCACTATATTTATGGAGTGTGTCACAGTCTCCTCCACTATATTTATGGAGTGTGTCACAGTCTTCTCCACTATATTTATGGAGTGTGTCACAGTCTCCTCCACTATATTTATGGAGTGTGTCACAGTCTTCTCCACTATATTTATGGAGTGTGTCAGTCTCCTCCACTATATTTATGGAGTGTGTCAGTCTCCTCCACTATATTTATGGAGTGTGTCACAGTCTTCTCCACTATATTTATGGAGTGTGTCACAGTCTTCTCCACTATATTTATGGAGTGTGTCACAGTCTTCTCCACTATATTTATGGAGTGTGTCAGTCTTCTCCACTATATTTATGGAGTGTGTCACAGTCTTCTCCACTATATTTATGGAGTGTGTCACAGTCTTCTCCACTATATTTATGGAGTGTGTCACAGTCTTCTCCACTATATTTATGGAGTGTGTCAGTCTCCTCCACTATATTTATGGAGTGTGTCAGTCTCCTCCACTATATTTATGGAGTGTGTCATAGTCTTCTCCACTATATTTATGGAGTGTGTCACAGTCTTCTCCACTATATTTATGGAGTGTGTCAGTCTTCTCCACTATATTTATGGAGTGTGTCAGTCTTCTCCACTATATTTATGGAGTGTGTCACAGTCTTCTCCACTATATTTATGGAGTGTGTCACAGTCTCCTCCACTATATTTATGGAGTGTGTCACAGTCTTCTCCACTATATTTATGGAGTGTGTCACAGTCTCCTCCACTATATTTATGGAGTGTGTCACAGTCTTCTCCACTATATTTATGGAGTGTGTCAGTCTCCTCCACTATATTTATGGAGTGTGTCAGTCTCCTCCACTATATTTATGGAGTGTGTCACAGTCTTCTCCACTATATTTATGGAGTGTGT
>NC_034188.2:25640216-25721322 GCF_002021735.2 Oncorhynchus kisutch
GTCTGTGTGATAGGGAGGATCCAGTATGTGTGATAGGGAGGATCATGTCTGTGTGATAGAGGGATCATGTCTGTGTGATGGAGGGATCCAGTCTGTGTGATGGAGGGACCCTGTCTGAGTAATGGGGAGGATCCAGTCTGTGTGATAGGCAGGATCATGTCTGTGTAATAGAGGGATCATGTCTGAGTGATGGAGGGATCCTGTCTGTGTGATGGAGGGATCATGTCTGTGTGATAGGGAGGATCCAGTCTGTGTGACAGAGGGATCATGTCTGAGTGATGGAGGGATCATGTTTGAGTGATGGAGGGATCCTGTCTGTGTGACGGAGGGATCATGTCTGAGTGATGGGGAGGATCCAGTCTGTGTGATAGGGAGGATCCTGTCTGTGTGATAGGGAGGATCCTGTCTGTGTGATAGGGAGGTTCCAGTCTGTGTGATAGGGAGGTTCCTGTCTGTGTGATAGGGAGGATCCAGTCTGTATGATGGGGAGGATCCAGTCTGTGTGATGGAGGGATGCTGTCTGAGTGATAGGGAGGTTCCAGTCTGTGTGATATGGAGGATCCAGTATGTGTGATGGGAGGATCCAGTCTGTGTGATGGGGAGGATCCAGTCTGTGTGATGGAGGGATACTGTCTGTGTGATGGAGGGATCATGTCTAAGTGATGGGGAGGATCCTGTCTGTGTGATGGAGGGATCATGTCTAAGTGATGGGGAGGATCCAGTCTTTGTGATAGAGGGATCATGTCTATGTGATGGAGGGATCCAGTCTGAGTGATGGGGAGGATCCTGTCTGTGTGATGGAGGGATCATGTCTAAGTGATGGGGAGGATCCAGTCTTTGTGATAGAGGGATCATGTCTATGTGAAGGAGGGATACTGTCTGAGTGATGGGGAGGATCCTGTCTGTGTGATGGAGGGATTATGTCTGAGTGATGGGGAGGATCCAGTCTGTGTGATGAAGGGATCCTGTCTGTGTGATGGAGGGATCATGTCTGAGTGATGGGGAGGATCCAGTCTGTGTGATAGGGAGGGATCATGTCTGTGTGATGGAGGGATCCTGTCTGAGTGATGGGGAGGATCCAGTCTGTATGATGGGGAGGATCCAGTCTGTGTGATGGAGGGATCCTGTCTGTGTGATGGAGGGATCATGTCTGTGTGATGGAGGGATCCTGTCTGAGTGATGGGGGGATCCAGTCTGTGTGATGGGGAGGATCCAGTCTGTGTGATGGAGGGATCATGTCTGAGTGATGGGGAGGATCCTGTCTGTGTGATGGAGGGATCATGTTTGAGTGATGGGGAGGATCCAGTCTGTGTGATAGAGGGATCATGTCTGTGTGATGGAGGGATCATGTCTGTGTGATGGAGGGATCCTGACTGAGTGATGGGGAGGATCCAGTCTGTATGATGGGGAGGATCCAGTCTGTGTGATGGAGGGATCCTGTCTGTGTGATGGAGGGATCATGTCTGTGTGATGGAGGGATCCTGTCTGAGTGATGGGGGGATCCAGTCTGTGTGATGGGGAGGATCCAGTCTGTGTGATGGAGGGATCATGTCTGAGAGATGGGGAGGATCCTGTCTGTGTGATGGAGGGATCATGTCTGAGTGATGGGGAGGATCCAGTCTGAGTGATGGAGGGTCTTGTCTGTGTGGTACGGAGGATCCAGTCTGTGTGATGGAGGGATCATGTCTGTGTGATAGGGAGGATCCAGTCTGTGTGATGGAGGGATCCTGTCTGTGTGATAGGGAGGATCATGTCTGTGTGGTAGAGGGATCATGTCTGTGTGATGGAGGGATCCTGTCTGAGTGATGGGGAGGATCCTCTCTGTGTGATGGGAGGATCCAGTCTGTGTGATGGGGAGGATCCAGTCTGTGTGAACGAGGGATCCTGTCCGTGTGATGGAGGGGTCATGTCTGAGTGATGGGGAGGATCCTGTCTGTGTGATGGAGGGATAATGTCTGAGTGATGGGGAGGATCTAGTCTGTGTGATGGAGGGATCATGTCTGTGTGATAGGGAGGATCCAGTCTGAGTGATGAAGAGGATCCAGAGACAGGGGAGAAGGACAGTGTTGATATCAGAGACAGTGGAGAAGGACAGTGTTGATATCAGAGACAGTGGAGAAGGACAGTGTTGATATCAGAGACAGTGGAGAAGGACAGTGTTGATATCAGAGACAGTGGAGAAGGACATTGTTGATATCAGAGACAGTGCAGTAGGACAGTGTTGATATCAGAGACAGTGTAGAAGGACAGTGTTGATATCAGAGACAGTGGAGAAGGACAGTGTTGATATCAGAGACAGTGGCGAAGGACAGTGTTGATATCAGAGACAGTGGAGTAGGATGGTGTTGATATCAGAGACAGGGGAGTAGGAGGTGTTGATATCAGAGACAGGGGAGTAGGAGGTGTTGATATCAGAGACAGTGGAGTAGGATGGTGTTGATATCAGAGACAGTGGAGTAGGATTGTGTTGATATCAAAGACGGGAGTAGGAGGTGTTGATATCAGAGACAGGGGAGTAGGAGGTGTTGATATCAGAGACAGGGGAGTAGGAGGTGTTGATATCAGAGACAGTGGAGTTGGAGGTGTTGATATCAGAGACAGTGGCGTTGGAGGTGTTGATATTAGAGACAGGGGAGTAGGAGGTGTTGATATCAGAGACAGTGGAGAAGGACAGTGTTGATATCAGAGACAGTGCAGTAGGACAGTGTTGATATCAGAGACAGTGGAGAAGGACAGTGTTGATATCAGAGACAGTGGAGAAGGACAGTGTTGATCTCAGAGACAGTGGAGAAGGACAGTGTTGATATCAGAGACAGTGGCGAAGGACAGTGTTGATATCAGAGACAGTGGAGTAGGATGGTGTTGATATCAGAGACAGGGGAGTAGGAGGTGTTGATATCAGAGACAGTGGAGTAGGATGGTGTTGATATCAGAGACAGTGGAGTAAGAGGTGTTGATATCAGAGACAGGGGAGTAGGAGGTGTTGATATCAGAGACAGGGGAGTAGGAGGTGTTGATATCAGAGACAGGGGAGTAGGAGGTGTTGATATCAGAGACAGTGGAGTAAGAGGTGTTGATATCAGAGACAGGGGAGTAGGAGGTGTTGATATCGGATACAGTGAAGTAGGACGATGTTGATATCGGAGACAGTGGAGTAGGATGGTGTTGATTTCAGAGACAGTGGAGTAGGATGGTGTTGATATAAGAGACAATGGAGTAGGATGGTGTTGATATCAGAGACAATGGAGTAGGATGGTGTTGATATCAGAGACAGTGAAGTAGGATGCTGTTGATATCAGAGACAGTGGAGTAGGATGGTGTTGATTTCAGAGACACTGGAGTAGGATGGTGTTGATATAAGAGACAATGGAGTAGGATGGTGTTGATATCAGAGACAATGGAGTAGGATGGTGTTGATATCAGAGACAATGGAGTAGGATGGTGTTGATATCAGAGACAATGGAGTAGGATGGTGTTGATATCAGAGACAATGGAGTAGGATGGTGTTGATATCAGAGACAATGGAGTAGGATGGTGTTGATATCAGAGACAGTGGAGTAGGATGGTGTTGATATCAGAGACAGTGGAGTAGGATGGTGTTGATATCAGAGACAATGGAGTAGGATGGTGTTGATATCACAGACAATGGAGTAGGATGGTTTTGATATCAGATACAATGGAGTAGGATGGTGTTGATATCACAGACAATGGAGTAGGATGGTGTTGATATCAGAGACAATGGAGTAGGATGGTGTTGATATCAGAGACAATGGAGTAGGATGGTGTTGATGTGCTTCTACACCTGCATTGCTTGCTGTTTGGGGATTTAGGCTGGGTTTCTGTACAGCACTTTGAGATATCAGCTGATGTACGAAGGGCTATATAAATAAATTTGATTTGATTTGATTTGTTGATATCAGAGACAATGGAGTAGGATGGTGTTGATATCAGAGACAATGGAGTAGGATGGTGTTGATATCAGAGACAATGGAGTAGGATGGTGTTGATATCAGAGACAATGGAGTAGGATGGTGTTGATATCAGAGACAATGGAGTAGGATGGTGTTGATATCAGAGACAATGGAGTAGGATGGTGTTGATATCAGAGACAGTGGAGTAGGATGGTGTTGATATCAGAGACAGTGGAGTAGGATGGTGTTGATATCAGAGACAATGGAGTAGGATGGTGTTGATATCACAGACAATGGAGTAGGATGGTTTTGATATCAGATACAATGGAGTAGGATGGTGTTGATATCACAGACAATGGAGTAGGATGGTGTTGATATCAGAGACAATGGAGTAGGATGGTGTTGATATCAGAGACAATGGAGTAGGATGGTGTTGATGTGCTTCTACACCTGCATTGCTTGCTGTTTGGGGATTTAGGCTAGGTTTCTGTACAGCACTTTGAGATATCAGCTGATGTACGAAGGGCTATATAAATAAATTTGATTTGATTTGATTTGTTGATATCAGAGACAATGGAGTAGGATGGTGTTGATATCAGAGACAATGGAGTAGGATGGTGTTGATATCAGAGACAATGGAGTAGGATGGTGTTGATATCAGAGACAATGGAGTAGGATGGTGTTGATATCAGAGACAATGGAGTAGGATGGTGTTGATATCAGAGACAATGGAGTACTATCATTTATCTACGTGAAGAAAATAAATCATACAAGTTATCTATGGTTACTGTTCCCCTGGCTCGGAGGCATCCCACTCACAGACACACATCTCTCACACCAGACTACTTTGCACACCGTGGCCACATAGCTCAAGGCATGGACACTTTGTCTCCTTGGCGACAGGTTTATAGGTCGTCAAGGTGATGAGTGGCGCGGACGAAAGACCGTTAAAGCGGCCGCTGGCATCTGGACGTGTAGCAACGCACCATGAGGTCGCAAAAAATGTCACCGCACCGCCATGAGCAGGCACTCATTACAAGTAGAGACAAGGGAGGAACAGAACACCTCATGCAACCAGAAGAACACTCTCTGATGATACACATATTGAACTCTGCATCGCCTCCTTTTATAGGTTTCATTATTTAGTCAGTTAATTAGCAATCTAATTTTACATGAACACAATTCCCAAAGCACACCCTCCACACCGTACATTATTCAAATATGAAGCATGAATTCAACTTGCTTTAATCTATAACTGATTTTAAAAGGGTTTCATTCATGATTCATTTAAATATTGCCCCATTTCATTGATTTGATTTGGTCCCCATATGGTAAACAGATCAGTGATTTCAGTGCTCCTTTACTTAGTTGATCCAGATGACCAGTACATGGTCTGTTCAACTTGATGCTGTAAAACACAACTACAACCTAGTGTTCTATTGGTTTAGAAGACACTGTGTGCATCATGAACTACGAGCTGTAATAATATTCATCATCTACAAGCCAAATCCCATCCTAGATCAACATTCCTACTCTGAGACGCTTTGTGGATATGGGCCCTGACCTTAGTGAGCTTTCTCCAAAGTTGAGGGACAGAGGTACCAGATAGACAGAGTTTAAGGAGACAGAGGTCTGTCTACTTCTGACCCTGTTTGTGGGATGGGAAGGATCCTGTCTGTGTGATGGAGGTATCTTGTCAGTGTGATGGGAAGATTATGTCTGTGTGACGGAGGGATCCAGTCTGTGTGATGGGGGGATCCTGTCTGTGTGATGGGGAAGATCATGTCTGTGTGACGGAGGGATCCAGTCTGTGTGATGGAGGGATCATGACTGTGCGATGGAGGGATCCTGTCTGTGTGATGGAGGGATCCTGTCTGTGTGATAGGGAGGTTCCAGTCTGAGTGATGGGGAGGACCCACTCTGTGCGATGGAGGGATCATGTCTGAGTGATGGAGGGATCATGTCTGAGTGATGGGAAGGATCCAGTCTGTGTGATGGAGGGATCCTGTCTGTGTGATAGGGAGGTTCCAGTCTGTGTGATAGGGAGGATCCAGTATGTGTGATAGGGAGGATCATGTCTGTGTGATAGAGGGATCATGTCTGTGTGATGGAGGGATCCAGTCTGTGTGATGGAGGGACCCTGTCTGAGTAATGGGGAGGATCCAGTCTGTGTGATAGGCAGGATCATGTCTGTGTAATAGAGGGATCATGTCTGAGTGATGGAGGGATCCTGTCTGTGTGATGGAGGGATCATGTCTGTGTGATAGGGAGGATCCAGTCTGTGTGACAGAGGGATCATGTCTGAGTGATGGAGGGATCATGTTTGAGTGATGGAGGGATCCTGTCTGTGTGACGGAGGGATCATGTCTGAGTGATGGGGAGGATCCAGTCTGTGTGATAGGGAGGATCCTGTCTGTGTGATAGGGAGGATCCTGTCTGTGTGATAGGGAGGTTCCAGTCTGTGTGATAGGGAGGTTCCTGTCTGTGTGATAGGGAGGATCCAGTCTGTATGATGGGGAGGATCCAGTCTGTGTGATGGAGGGATGCTGTCTGAGTGATAGGGAGGTTCCAGTCTGTGTGATATGGAGGATCCAGTATGTGTGATGGGAGGATCCAGTCTGTGTGATGGGGAGGATCCAGTCTGTGTGATGGAGGGATACTGTCTGTGTGATGGAGGGATCATGTCTAAGTGATGGGGAGGATCCTGTCTGTGTGATGGAGGGATCATGTCTAAGTGATGGGGAGGATCCAGTCTTTGTGATAGAGGGATCATGTCTATGTGATGGAGGGATCCAGTCTGAGTGATGGGGAGGATCCTGTCTGTGTGATGGAGGGATCATGTCTAAGTGATGGGGAGGATCCAGTCTTTGTGATAGAGGGATCATGTCTATGTGAAGGAGGGATACTGTCTGAGTGATGGGGAGGATCCTGTCTGTGTGATGGAGGGATTATGTCTGAGTGATGGGGAGGATCCAGTCTGTGTGATGAAGGGATCCTGTCTGTGTGATGGAGGGATCATGTCTGAGTGATGGGGAGGATCCAGTCTGTGTGATAGGGAGGGATCATGTCTGTGTGATGGAGGGATCCTGTCTGAGTGATGGGGAGGATCCAGTCTGTATGATGGGGAGGATCCAGTCTGTGTGATGGAGGGATCCTGTCTGTGTGATGGAGGGATCATGTCTGTGTGATGGAGGGATCCTGTCTGAGTGATGGGGGGATCCAGTCTGTGTGATGGGGAGGATCCAGTCTGTGTGATGGAGGGATCATGTCTGAGTGATGGGGAGGATCCTGTCTGTGTGATGGAGGGATCATGTTTGAGTGATGGGGAGGATCCAGTCTGTGTGATAGAGGGATCATGTCTGTGTGATGGAGGGATCATGTCTGTGTGATGGAGGGATCCTGACTGAGTGATGGGGAGGATCCAGTCTGTATGATGGGGAGGATCCAGTCTGTGTGATGGAGGGATCCTGTCTGTGTGATGGAGGGATCATGTCTGTGTGATGGAGGGATCCTGTCTGAGTGATGGGGGGATCCAGTCTGTGTGATGGGGAGGATCCAGTCTGTGTGATGGAGGGATCATGTCTGAGAGATGGGGAGGATCCTGTCTGTGTGATGGAGGGATCATGTCTGAGTGATGGGGAGGATCCAGTCTGAGTGATGGAGGGTCTTGTCTGTGTGGTACGGAGGATCCAGTCTGTGTGATGGAGGGATCATGTCTGTGTGATAGGGAGGATCCAGTCTGTGTGATGGAGGGATCCTGTCTGTGTGATAGGGAGGATCATGTCTGTGTGGTAGAGGGATCATGTCTGTGTGATGGAGGGATCCTGTCTGAGTGATGGGGAGGATCCTCTCTGTGTGATGGGAGGATCCAGTCTGTGTGATGGGGAGGATCCAGTCTGTGTGAACGAGGGATCCTGTCCGTGTGATGGAGGGGTCATGTCTGAGTGATGGGGAGGATCCTGTCTGTGTGATGGAGGGATAATGTCTGAGTGATGGGGAGGATCTAGTCTGTGTGATGGAGGGATCATGTCTGTGTGATAGGGAGGATCCAGTCTGAGTGATGAAGAGGATCCAGTCTGTGTGATGGAGGGATCATGTCTGAGTGATAGAGGGATCATGTCTGAGTGATGGAGGAATCATGTCTCAAGTGATGGAGGAATCATGTCTTAGTGATGGGGAGGATCCAGTCTGTGTGATGGAGGGATCATGTCTGAGTGATGGAGGGTTCATGTCTGAGTGATGGGGAGGATCCAGTCTGTGTGATGGAGGGATCATGTCTGAGTGATGGAGGGATCGTGTCTGAGTGATGGGGAGGATCCAGTCTGTGTGATGGAGGGTCTACCTGGCCCACCACTCCACTTTGGACTTGAACAGCCTTTACGACCAGGTCCACCTCTACAAGGCAGCAATCCCAACTTTTTCCAGGACCCTGAAGGACGTCGCCCTCAACCGTAGCCCCTTACACAGGAGCAACAGACATCTCACCCAGACCAGCGATACACCCTCCCAGACCAGCAAGACTCCCTCCCAAAGGACCTGCACCGAGAGAACCCATGCCAAGAGGACCTAAACCCAGACCACAGCATGACCAGCCACACCCTAACCAGCTGAGACCACCCCAAACAAACCCTGGCCACACCCTATATATGCCTCCCCATATCAGACCTATGGCCCTTGTGCCCACCCCATGCCCACCGCCCCTGCGGCAAGGACCTCAACATGACAAGAGGACATATGCCCAGGCCGTGAACAGAGTATCAGGCCCTAACCCGCTATTTCACCTTCCCAAGCCCCATCCTGCGACCTAATAGGTATGTATCAGATGATCAACATGCTCTGCTCACACCTACTGTGATGGTCCAGGCCTAAACCACACAAAAACAACACTAGACACAATGGAACACAAGGTTTTTACTATCTCATCCTGGAATATACAAGGTCTGAGGTCATCTGACTTTGGCCTAAATAGCAGGAGCCCAGACTTCATCACAGAAATTGGAAATACAGACATTGCCACCCTACAAGAAACATGGTATAGAGGAGATGGTCCCACTGGTTGCCCTCTAGGTTACAGAGAGCTAGTAGTCCAATCCACCAAACTACCAGGTGTGAAACAGGGAAAAGACTCTGGGAAAATATTTGTTATAGAGCAGACCTAACCCACTTTTTTAAATAGGTCAAAACAGGAAAATGTTACATCTGGCTAGAACATCTCAACAGAGAAAAATGACCTCATGTATGCTACCTATATCCTCCCAATAGCATCACCATACTTCAACGATGTCAGCTGCTCCATCCTAGAGGGGGAGATTAACCATTTCCAGGCCCAGGGACATGTACTAGTTTGTGGCAACCTAAATTGCGAAACTGGACAAGAACCCGACACCCTCAGCACACAGGAGGACAAACACCTACCTGGAGGTGACCCCATTCCCTCCCCCATATATATATATTTTTTTAACCTTTATTTAACTAGGCAAGTCAGTTAAAGAACAAATTCTTATTTTCAATGGCAGCCTAGGAACAGTGGGTAAACTGCCTGTTCAGGGGCAGAATGACAGATTTGTACCTTGTCAGCTCTGGGATTTGAACTTGCAACCTTTCGGTTACTAGTCCAATCCTCTAACCACTAGGCTACCCTGCCACCCCATATGCCCCCCTAGACACAAGAACGACAACAAAACCAACAAAAACGGGTCACAACTCCTGCAGCTCTGTCGGACGCTGGGGATGTAAATGGTCAATGGTAGGCTTCGAGGGGACTTCTATGGTAGGTATACCTATAGCTAATTTCTTGGCAGTAGTACTGTAGACTACTTTATCACTGACCTCAACCTAGATTCTCTCAGAGCATTCACAGTCAGTCCACTGACACTCCTATCAGATCACAGCAAAATCAAACTCTACTTGAACTGAGCTATGCTCAATCATGAGGCATCATAGCCAAAGTAACTGAATAATATTAAGACAAGCTATAGATGGAAGGAAAGAAGTGTTTAAAGTCTACAAAAAAACTGTCAGGCAACAACAAATAAAATCCCTTCAATACAATTTCCTGGACAAAATGTTTCACTGTAATAGTGAAGGTGTAGACTTGGCAGTAGAAAACCTAAACAGTATATTTGACCTCTCAGCTTCCCTATCAAATCTAAAATGTTCAAGCAGACAACCTAATAAAAATAACAACAATGACAAATGGTTTGACGAAGAATGCAAAAACCTAAGTAAGAAATTGAGAAACCCATCCAACCCAAAACGTAGAGATCCAGAAAACCTGAGCCTACACCTTCACTATGGTGAATCACTAAAACAATACAGAAATACACTACAGAAAAAGAAGGAACAGCACATCAGCATGTTTTTTAAAAACCTTTGTATTAACTAGGCAAGTCAGTTAAGAACAAATTCTTATTTTACAATGATGGCCAAACCCGGACGAGGCTGGCCCAATTGTGAGCCTCCCTATGGGACTCCCGATCTCGGCTGGTTGTGATACAGTACGGGATCGAACCAAGGTCTGTAGTGGTGCCTCTGGCACTGAGATGCAGTGCCTTAGATCGCTGCGCCACTCAGGAGCAGTATCCATAGAATGTAACTGCTTCTGGGAAAAGTCTAAACAAACAACATGAAGAGTTTTCTATCCAAATCGGAGATGTATGGATAAACCCGTTCTCCAAATCTTTTTGGCTCTATAACAAAGAACAAACAGCAAAAACATATAGATGATCAATCAAAAAATCTTATATTCAACTATTAAAGACCATAACCCAGTGGATTCTACAATTACATTGAATAAACTACAGGACTAAATACCAACCCTCCAACCCAACCCCTGTGGGGTTGATGGTATCCTAAATGAAATGATCAAATATACAGACCACAAATTCCAATTAGCTATACTTAAACTATTTAACATCATCCTCAGCTCTGGTATGTTCCCCAATATTTGGAACCAATGACTGATCACTCCAATCCACAAAAGTGGAGTCAAATTTTACCCTAATAACTACTGTGGGATATGCGTTAACAGCAACCTTGGGAAAATCCTCTGCGTTATCATTAACAGCACTCATACATTTCCTCTGCGAAAACAATGTACTGAGCAAATGTCAAATTGGCAAATTACCGTACGACAGACCACGTATTCACCCTGCACACCCTAATTGACAAACAAACAAATCAAAACAAAGGCAGTCTTCTCATGCTTTGATGATTTAAAAAAAGCTTATGACTCAATTTGACATGGGGGTCTGCTATACAAATTGATGGAAAGTGACGTTGGGGGAAAAATGTACGACATTATAAAATCCATGTACACAAATAACAAGAGTGCATCATTAGAAAAAAACACACATTTCTTTCCATAGGGCCGGGCGGTGAGACAGGGATGCAGCTTAAGCCCCACCCTCTTCAACATACATATCAACTAATTGGTAAGGGCACTAGAACAGTCTGTGAACAGAACAGCTCCAAGTTTCACTCTACTAGAATCTGAAGTCAAATGTCTACTGTTTGCTGATGATCTGGTGCTTCTGTCCCCAACCAAAGAGGGCCTACAGCAGCACCTAGATCTTCTGCACAGATTATGTCAGACCTGGGCCCTGACAGAAAATCTCAGTAAGACAAAAATAATGGTGTTACAAAAAAGGTCCAGTCAAATACAAATTCCATCTAGACACCATTGCTCTAGTGCCACGGCCGTTGAAAGAAGAGGACCAAGGCGCAGCGTGGTGAACGTACATTCTCTTTTTATTAAAAAAAAGACGCTGAACAAAACAATAAACTCTACCAACCACACCGTGAAGCTAAAGGCTATGTGCCATAAACCAAGTCAAATACCCCCAAAGACAGGTGGGATAAAGGGCTGCCTAAGTATGGTTCCCAATCAGAGACAACGATAGACAGCTGTCCCAGATTGAGAACCATACCCGGCCAAAACAAAGAAATACAAAACATAGAAAAATGAACATAAAATGCCCACCCAAATCAGACCCTGATCAAACCAAAATAGAGACATAAAAAGCTCTCTAAGGTCAGGGCGTGACAGTACCCCCCAAGGTGCGGACTCCGGCCACAAGACCTGAACCTATAGGGGAGGGTCTGGGTGGGCATCTATCCTCGGTGGCGGCTCTGGTGGGGGACGTAGATCCTGCTCCACCTCTGGCTCACCCTGCTTTGGTGGCGCCTCTGGTGTGGGGACCCTCGCCGCCGACCCCGGACTGGGGACCCTCACTGCGGGCCCCGGACTGGGCACCCTTGCTGCGGGCCCCGGACTGGGCACCCTCGTTGCGGGCCCCTGACTGAAGGACGTCGCTGGAGGCTCCGGACTGAAAGATGTTGCTGGAGGCTCCGGACTGGAGGTCGTCGCTGGAGGCTCCGGACTGGAGGCCGTCGCTGGAGGCTCCGGGCTGGAGGCTCCGGACTGGAGGCTGTCTCTGGAGGCTCCGGACTGGAGGTCTTCTCTGAAGTGGAGAGACACAAAGGAGGCCTGGCTCTGGGAGCAGGCACAGGACTCACCAGGCTGGGGAGACATACAGGAGGCTTCTTTCATGGCCGAGGCACCGGATACACTGGGCCGTGTAGGCGCACTGGTGGCCTCGAGCGCAGAGCTGGTACCACCCGCTCTGGCTGGATGCCCACTTCCACCCGGCAAATGCGGGACACTGGCACAGAGCACACCGGCCTGTGAATGCTCAACCGAGACACAGTGCGCATTACCGCATAGCACGGGGCCTGACCAGTCATATGCTCGCCACGGTAAGAACGGGGAGTTGGCTCAGGTCTCCAACCTGACTCAGCCACACTCCCCGTGTCCCCCCCCAAAAAATGTTGGGGGCTGACGAGAGAGAGAGAGAGAGAGAGAGAGAGAGAGAGAGAGAGAGAGAGAGAGAGAGAGAGAGAGAGAGAGAGAGAGAGACCACAGAGCTATGGATAATATGTGTCCTTCCATTCAGCAGACTGACAGGTGACAGAGTACTGCAAGGTTCCTCACTTTATCAGTCTATAGTAGAGCCATCTCCTCTGCTCTCCTGTCATTATCACTCTATAGTAGAGCCATCTCCTCTGCTCTCCTGTCTTTATCACTATAGTAGAGCCATCTCCTCTGCTCTCCTGTCTTTATCACTATAGTAGAGCCATCTCCTCTGCTCTCCTGTCTTTATCACTATAGTAGAGTCATCTCCTCTGCTCTACTGTCTTTATCACTATATTAGAGTCATCTCCTCTGCTCTCCTGTCTTTATCACTATAGTAGAGCCATCTCCTCTGCTCTCCTGTCTTTATCACTATAGTAGAGCCATCTCCTCTGCTCTCCTGTCTTTATCACTATAGTAGAGCCATCTCCTCTGCTCTCCTGTCTTTATCACTATAGTAGAGTCATCTCCTCTGCTCCACTGTCTTTATCACTATAGTAGAACCATCTCCTCTGCTCTCCTGTCTTTATCACTCTATAGTAGCCATCTCCTCTGCTCTCCTGTCTTTATCACTATAGTAGAGTCATCTCCTCTGCTCTACTGTCTTTATCACTCTATAGTAGCCATCTCCTCTGCTCTCCTGTCTTTATCACTATAGTAGAACCATCTCCTCTGCTCTCCTGTCTTTATCACTATAGTAGAGCCATCTCCTCTGCTCTCCTGTCTTTATCACTATAGTAGAACCATCTCCTCTGCTCTCCTGTCTTTATCACTATAGTAGAGTCATCTCCTCTGCTCTCCTGTCTTTATCACTATAGTAGAGTCATCTCCTCTGCTCTACTGTCTTTATCACTCTATAGTAGAACCATCTCCTCTGCTCTCCTGTCTTTATCACTATAGTAGAACCATCTCCTCTGCTCTCCTGTCTTTATCACTATAGTAGAGTCATCTCCTCTGCTCTACTGTCTTTATCACTATAGTAGAGTCATCTCCTCTGCTGTACTGTCTTTATCACTCTATAGTAGAGCCATCTCGTCTGCTCTCCTGTCTTTATCACTATAGTAGAGCCATCTCCTCTGCTCTCCTGTCTTTATCACTCTATAGTAGAGTCATCTCCTCTGCTCTCCTGTCTTTATCACTATAGTAGAGCCATCTCCTCTGCTCTCCTGTCTTTATCACTATAGTAGAGTCATCTCCTCTGCTCTACTGTCTTTATCACTCTATAGTAGAGCCATCTCCTCTGCTCTCCTGTCTTTATCACTATAGTAGACTCCTCCTCTGCTCTACTGTCTTTATCACTCTATAGTAGAACCATCTCCTCTGCTCTCCTGTCTTTATCACTATAGTAGAGTCATCTCCTCTGCTCTCCTGTCTTTATCACTATAGTAGAACCATCTCCTCTGCTCTCCTGTCTTTATCACTATAGTAGAGTCATCTCCTCTGCTCTCCTGTCTTTATCACTATAGTAGAGTCATCTCCTCTGCTCTACTGTCTTTATCACTCTATAGTAGAGTCATCTCCTCTGCTCTCCTGTCTTTATCACTCTATAGTAGAACCATCTCCTCTGCTCTCCTGTCTTTATCACTATAGTAGAACCATCTCCTATGCTCTCCTGTCTTTATCACTCTATAGTACAGTCATCTCCTCTGCTCTCCTGTCTTTATCACTATAGTAGAGCCATCTCCTCTGCTCTCCTGTCTTTATCACTATAGTAGAGTCATCTCCTCTGCTCTCCTGTCTTTATCACTATAGTAGAGCCATCTCCTCTGCTCTCCTGTCTTTATCACTCTATAGTAGAACCATCTCCTCTGCTCTCCTGTCTTTATCACTATAGTAGAGTCATCTCCTCTGCTCTCCTGTCTTTATCACTCTATAGTAGAACCATCTCCTCTGCTCTCCTGTCTTTATCACTATAGTAGAGTCATCTCCTCTGCTCTCCTGTCTTTATCACTATAGTAGAGTCATCTCCTCTGCTCTCCTGTCTTTATCACTCTATAGTAGAACCATCTCCTCTGCTCTCCTGTCTTTATCACTATAGTAGAGTCATCTCCTCTGCTCTCCTGTCTTTATCACTATAGTAGAGTCATCTCCTCTGCTCTCCTGTCTTTATCACTCTATAGTAGAGTCATCTCCTCTGCTCTCCTGTCTTTATCACTCTATAGTAGAACCATCTCCTCTGCTCTCCTGTCTTTATCACTATAGTAGAACCATCTCCTCTGCTCTCCTGTCTTTATCACTCTATAGTACAGTCATCTCCTCTGCTCTCCTGTCTTTATCACTATAGTAGAGCCATCTCCTCTGCTCTCCTGTCTTTATCACTATAGTAGAGTCATCTCCTCTGCTCTCCTGTCTTTATCACTATAGTAGAGCCATCTCCTCTGCTCTCCTGTCTTTATCACTCTATAGTAGAACCATCTCCTCTGCTCTCCTGTCTTTATCACTATAGTAGAGTCATCTCCTCTGCTCTCCTGTCTTTATCACTCTATAGTAGAACCATCTCCTCTGCTCTCCTGTCTTTATCACTCTATAGTAGAGTCATCTCCTCTGCTCTCCTGTCTTTATCACACGCACACACACACACACAGTGAGAATAATTGTATAGTTAGTCAACAGGTCTGAAACATCCACACTCAGCAACAGCTGACTTTCCCAATAATTCACGGTAAACACAAACAGCAGATGTTCACACACATGTCAACAACACACTCACAGTAGAATTGTTACATAACCAATCAACAAGTCTAAAAGTCGACGTACGGCCTGTGTGTCAACATCAGCATCTCAAACAACAGAATACAAAGGACACTCCCCTCTTCTCTTCCGGTTTCTCCTCCTCTCCTCATTTCCTCAAGCATTCCTTTAGAAGCTTCGTGGGGGGAGAGATGTGAAGAACGAGAGGGCGCAAGATGGAGAGAAAGACAGAGAGGATCCCATCCAGAGGTGTAATACAATATGTATGCAAATACTCTCTCCAGCCCTCCCATACAGATCCAAGCCACACACAGACTGCATTGCCATAGGGGTGGAGAGTAGGCTTTACCATTGATGATTTATGAAAGCCCATAAGCCACCATACACTCATGAGCTAGTTTAACCCAGCTACCCAGTGGACACATTAAAATACATTCATGGAGATTGAATTTTAATTGAGATTAATGTTTGTTTTCCTAAACAATTATGCTGACTCTGCTGAATAATACTAATGTGAATTGAATTATAAGAGCTGGAATAAAGAAAAGTGTTTTGGCATTTATTATTAGCATTCTTTCGCTGCCAAAATAATTATCACTCACAAGTAGAAAGACCTTTTGTTTTAAACTTTAAGTTCTAGAGGCAGCCAAAGCCGAATTAATAAAGCGCTATCTGTGTGGCTAATTGGCAGTGTTTCATAACTGAGTCTTTCAAAGCAATTATCAATTAAAAACAATTAAATACAACATTCATCATTGTCAATCATACCACTCTGAGCAGGGAGCAGTACCAGCATCAAACTGATAGAACTGTAATCAAACCCCATAATGGACAATCTCTCTCCTCCTCTCATCTCCTGTGTGTGTGTGTGTGTGTGTGTGTGTGTGTGTGTGTGTGTGTGTGTGTGTGTGTGTGTGTGTGTGTGTGTGTGTGTGTGTGTGTGTGTGTGTGTGTGTGTGTGTGTGTGTGTGTGTGTGTGTGTGTGTGTGTGTGTGTGTGTGTGTCTGTGTGTGTGTGTGTCTGTGTGTGTGTGTGTGTGTGTTTGTGTGTCTGTGTGTGTGTGTGTGTGTGTGTGTGTGTGTGTGTGTGTGTGTGTGTGTGTGTGTGTGTGTGTGTGTGTGTGTGTGTGTGTGTGTGTGTCCACCCTCTTCCCTAGAAGAGAGAGAGCAGAGCTGGGGATTCCGTGGGGAAAGCTGATGCTTCCAGGCAGTGGTGTAAAGTACTTAAGTAAAAAATACTTTAAAGTACTAAAGTAAAAATAATTTTAAGTAGTAGTAGAAAGATGGTCCTTAGTCACGCACTTATCATGAGAACATCCCTGGCCATCCCTACTGACTCTGATCTGGCAGACTCACTAAACACAAAAGCCCCGGGCTATTTCTGTAAATAAATAAAAACAAGAAAATGGTGCCGTCTGGTTGGTTTAATGTAAGGAATTTGAAATGATTTATACTTTTCCTTTTCCTTTTGATACTTAAGTACATTTGAGCATTTACATTTAGTTTTGATACTTAAGTATATTTTAAACCAACAACCTTTAGACTTTAACTCAAGATGTATTTTACTGGCTGACTTTCACTTTAACTTGAGTCATTTTCTATGAAGTTATGTCGTGGAACTTCTTACAAAGGGACACTTTACTCAAGTATGACCATTGGGTACTTTTCCCACCACTGGTTCCAGGTTCCATTGGAGAGCAGCATGGTTAATCAATGAACCGTCTTCCGTTCCGTTCCAATAGTATGTAACAGTATCCTCCAGTAGGGAGCAGAGCACAGCTAATACCTCCTCCCCTGTCCCTCTGTCCTCATGAACCACACCACTGTAATCTCATCACTGTGAACAGGCCAGATGTTCGCCGAACACTAGAATAATCTACAGTACAGACACTACTGAAGAAATCAGATCACATTTACTTTGTCACGTGCCGACTACAACGGGTGTAGACTTTACCGTGAAATGCTTGTTTATGAGCCCTTCCCAAAGATACAGTTCAAATAATCATTCTAAAATAGTAACAAAACAGAAATAAAATACACAAGAATGAAGCTAAATACAGGGAGTACCAGTATCAGTATCAGTACCAGTATCAGTATCAGTACCAGTATCAGTACCAGTACCAGTATCAGTACCAGTACCAGTACCAGTACCAGTACCAGTATCAGTACCAGTACCAGTACCAGTACCAGTATCAGTACCAGTACCAGTATCAGTACCAGTACCAGTACCAGTATCAGTACCAGTACCAGTATCAGTACCAGTACCAGTACCAGTACCAGTATCAGTACCAGTACCAGTATCAGTACCAGTACCAGTGCCAGTATCAGTACCAGTACCAGTACCAGTACCAGTACCAGTACCAGTATCAGTATCAGTACCAGTATCAGTATCAGTACCAGTACCAGTACCAGTATCAGTACCAGTACCAGTACCAGTACCAGTACCAGTATCAGTACCAGTACCAGTACCAGTATCAGTATCAGTACCAGTACCAGTATCAGTACCAGTACCAGTACCAGTACCAGTATCAGTACCAGTATCAGTACCAGTACCAGTATCAGTATCAGTATCAGTACCAGTACCAGTACCAGTATCAGTACCAGTACCAGTACCAGTACCAGTATCAGTACCAGTACCAGTATCAGTATCAGTACCAGCACCAGTATCAGTACCAGTACCAGTATCAGTACCAGTATCAGTACCAGTACCAGTATCAGTACCAGTATCTGTACCAGTATCAGTACCAGTACCAGTATCAGTACCAGTATCAGTACCAGTACCAGTACCAGTATCAGTACCAGTACCAGTATCAGTACCAGTACCCGTATCAGTACCAGTACCAGTATCAGTACCAGTACCAGTACCAGTATCAGTACCAGTACCAGTACCAGTACCAGTACCAGTATCAGTACCAGTATCAGTACCAGTAACAGTACCAGTACCAGTACCAGTAACAGTATCAGTACCAGTACCAGTACCAGTATCAGTAACAGTACCAGTACCAGTAACAGTACCAGCACCAGTACCAGATCAATGTGCAGAGGTACGCGGTATTTGAGGTAGATATGTACATGAAGGCAGGGTAAAGTGGCTGTGCTGTGAAATGAAGACATTTTAATAAATTTTCAGTATCAGTAATACTCTGTTGGGGAAGCACAGTAACCGTAGACAAACTGTGTATTAGAATCAGATGAGAGAGGAGAGGAGGAGGAGAGGAGAAGAGGATGAGAGAGGAATGCAGGACAGAGGAGGGGAGAGGATAGGAGGAGAGGAGGAGGAGAGGAGGAGAGAGGAGGGGGAGAGGAGGAAGAGGAGCAGCAGTGGAGGAGAGGAGAGGAGGAGGATAGAGGAAGGGAGAGGAGGTGAGAGGAGGAGAAGAGGAGGAAAGAGGAGTATGAGAGGAGGAGATGAGGAGGATAGAGGAAGGGAGAGGAGGTGAGAGGAAGATAGGAGGAGAGAGGAGGGAGAGGAGAAGAGGAGAAGAGAGGAGGGGAGATGAGTGAGGAGGAGGAGAGGAGAGAGTAGGGGAGATGAGGGGAGAGGAGAGGAGAAGAGGAACAGAGAGCAGAAGAGAGGAGGGGAAAGGAGGAGGAGAGAGGAGGGGAGAGGAGGAGTCGAAGACAGAGAAGGAGAGGAGGATGAGACAGGAGGGGAGAGAAGGAGGCGAGAAGAAGAAGGGTAATAGGAGGAAAATGGGGCCTTTATCTCTCCTAGGCTAAATTCAATAAGATACTTATTGAATGGAAATATTCCCCAGTCTGCAATTTGGCTCTAACATTAAACACTGTTTCATTCTCCATGGTCCACTGCACACCTAATTCTGACTAATCCTTATACACAGAGAGAGAAAAGAAGGGGGAGAGAGATATAGATAGAGAGGTGGGGGTTGAGGGAGGACAAGAGAGAGGGAGGGAGAGAGGGAGACGGCAAGAAGGAGAAATACAGTACATCGATCCCAAAGGTGAGAAGGTAAAGGTCAGGTCAGACCATGATCGTGATTCTAATGAGAACGTTGAGCTTCCAATTAAGAAAGGGGAGGGTCCTCAGTTCCCCTCAACCTCCCACCCTGCACATGCACGCACACACTGTGGTGTAGTTAGTGTAGTTCAGCCACTGTGGAGGAGAAGACATGGACCAGGGGCTGGTAATCCTCTGAAGAGTTTGTTAAAAGAGTCAATGTTACTATACCGTAAGAACACACAACAACACAAATGGACGCTTCCATGCACATCCCATCCACTGTGACATAATGAGGTGTCTTTCCTGTTTCCCATTCCGATCTGTCCATCCTCCACAGAGCTGCAACGATACAGCCAGGGTGGACAGGAACTGTAAACTGAGGGATGAAAATGAGTGTCACTGGAGCCGTCAACATGAAAGTCAGCACTGAGACAAATTTAGTGTGTGTATGTGTGTGTGTGTGTGTGTGTGTGTGTGTGTGTGTGTGTGTGTGTGTGTAGTAAGGGCCAGTCTGGTATGTAAATCACACATAGGTCTGTTGCGGTGACCGTATATCTGCCACATCACCGGTTATGAGTCATGAAGAAGGCAGTCAAATTTCACATGATTGTTTAGTCACAGTAATTAGAATTTCTACCAAACGTGCTAACTGTCTGGTACTCAGCTCTCTATTGTCCCTCTAATCACTCTGACATCAATGCAAATGTTTTTAAAAATCGAATCAAACACTTCATGAGCTCATTTTGCACAACATTTCTATAGGTGATGCAATTGCAGGTGAAAACAGAGTGATGGCCACTAATAAAAAGTGGAGGAACCCATCTATAAGCCTACAATATTTATTCCTCAACTTTCCTAATATTATGCACATTGCATATATATAGTCTACCTGGCTGGTATGAAAATTAACCAGGGGGAAAAGCGTTCTCCATTCGCTATTTAATAGATGACGTCTATTTTCCAGCTGCTCCTGTTTCAATACAGGTGCATGGTAATGGTCCATTCTAAATCAAAACAAATGTCACACATATATTATTTAGAATAAATCAAGAATAGTCTGATGGGTGACAATATTAGCCTGCCACTTGTGAATGACATATTATCACCTGTGAATGATGCCCAGCATAAGAAACAATATGTTTCTTTTTTTACTTGTTCAAATCATTATTCGCACACCTCATGTAGCCTAGCATATAGGCTTATATGTTTTGATAAGGTTTGTATCACAACTACAGTGGCCAATTCACTTTTTTATTTCACCTTTATTTAACTAGGCAAGTCAGTTAAGAACAATTTTTTTATTTCAATGACGGCCTAGGAACAGTGGGTTAACTGTCTGTTCAGGGGCAGAACAACAGATTGTACCTTGTCAGCTCGGGGAACTTGCAACCTTTCGGATACTAGTCCAACGCTGTAACCACTAGGCTACCCTGCCGCCCCTTCTTAAAACTAAAAGAGAGAGAGACAGAAAGAGAGAGAGAACAGAAAGAGAGAGACAAAGAGAGAAAGAACAGAAAGAGAGAGAGGAAACAATAAGAGAGAGTCAGAAAGAGGGAGAGAACAGAAAGAGAGAGGACACAAAGTGAGAGAGCCAAAGAGAGAGAGAGAGACAGAAAGAGAGTGGACACAGAGAGACACAGAAAGAGAAAGAAAACAGAAAGAGAGACAGAAAGAGAGAGAGACAGACAGGGAGAGAACATATAGAGAGAGACAGAAAAAAAGAGAGAACAGAAAGATAGCGACAAAGAGAGCAAGAGACAGAAAGAGAGAACTGAACGAGAGAGACAGATAGAGACAAAAAGAGAGAGACAGAAAGAGAGAGAGAACAGAAAGAGAGAGACAAAGAGAGAGAGAGAGAGACAGAAAGAGAGAGAGAACAGAAAGAGAGAGACAAAGAGAGAAAGAACAGAAAGAGAGAGAGGAAACAATAAGAGAGAGTCAGAAAGAGGGAGAGAACAGAAAGAGAGAGGACACAAAGTGAGAGAGCCAAAGAGAGAGAGAGAGACAGAAAGAGAGTGGACACAGAGAGACACAGAAAGAGAAAGAAAACAGAAAGAGAGACAGAAAGAGAGAGAGACAGACAGGGAGAGAACATATAGAGAGAGACAGAAAAAAAGAGAGAACAGAAAGATAGCGACAAAGAGAGCAAGAGACAGAAAGAGAGAACTGAACGAGAGAGACAGATAGAGACAAAAAGAGAGAGACAGAAAGAGAGAGAGAACAGAAAGAGAGAGACAAAGAGAGAGAGAGAGAGACAGAAAGAGAGAGGACACAAAGAGTGTGACAGAAAGAGAGAGAGAATAGAAAGAGGGAGGACACAAAGTGAGAGAGCCAAAGAGAGAGAGAGAGACAGAAAGAGAGTGGACACAGAGAGACACAGAAAGAGAAAGAAAACAGAAAGAGAGACAAAGAGAGAGAGAGACAGAAAGAGAGAGGACACAAAGAGAGAGGGAGTGATAGAACAGAAAGAGAGAGAGATAGAAAATGAGGGTCAGACAGAGAGAGAGACAGAAAGAGAGAGAGAGAGACAAAATGAGAGAGACAAAAAGAGAGAGAACAGAAAGATAAAGACAAAAGAGAGGGAACAGAAAGAGAGAGGAAACAAAGAGAGAGAGACAGAAAGTGAGAGAGAGAACAGAAAAAGAGAAGACACAAAGAGAGAGAGACAGAAAGAGAGAGAGACAGAAAAAGAGATAACAGAAAGAGAGAGACAACGAGAGAGAGAGAGAGAGAGAGAGAGAGACAGAAAGAGAGAAGACACAGAGAGAGACAGAAAGAGAGAGAGAACAGAAAGAGAGAGAACACAAAGTGAGAGAGAGACAGAAAGAGAGAGAAAAAATAGAGAGACACAGAAAGACAAAAGAGAGGGAGAACAGAAAGAGAGACAGAACGAGAGAGAGAACAGAAGAGAGAGAGAGAGAGAAAGAGAGAGAGACAGGAAGAGAGAGGACACAAAGAGAGAGGGAGTGATAGAACAGAAAGAGAGAGAGAGAGATAGAAAAAGAGGGTCAGACAGAGAGAGAGACAGAAAGAGAGAGAGACAAAATGAGAGAGACATAAAGAGAGAGACAAAAAGAGAGAGAACAGAAAGATAAAGACAAAAGAGAGGGAACAGAAAGAGAGAGGAAACAAAGAGAGAGAGACAGAAAGAGAGAGAGAGAACAGAAAAAGAGAAGACACAAAGAGAGAGAGACAGAAAGAGAGAGAGACAGAAAAAGAGATAACAGAAAGAGAGAGACAACGAGAGAGAAAGAGAGAGGACACAGAGAGAGACAGAAAGAGAGAGAGAACAGAAAGAGAGATAACACAAAGTGAGAGAGAGACAGAAAGAGAGAGAAAAAATAGAGAGACACAGAAAGACAAAAAGAGAGGGAGAACAGAAAGAGAGAGAGAACAGAAAGAGAGAGACAAAGAGAGAGAGAGAGAGACAGAAAGAGAGAGGACACAAAGAGTGTGACAGAAAGAGAGAGAGAATAGAAAGAGGGAGGACACAAAGTGAGAGAGCCAAAGAGAGAGAGAGAGACAGAAAGAGAGTGGACACAGAGAGACACAGAAAGAGAAAGAAAACAGAAAGAGAGACAAAGAGAGAGAGAGACAGAAAGAGAGAGGACACAAAGAGAGAGAGACAGAAAGAGAGAGAGACAGAAAGAGAGAGAGACAGAAAAAGAGATAACAGAAAGAGAGAGACAACGAGAGAGAGAGAGACAGAAAGAGAGAAGACACAGAGAGAGACAGAAAGAGAGAGAGAACAGAAAGAGAGAGAACACAAAGTGAGAGAGAGACAGAAAGAGAGAGAAAAAATAGAGAGACACAGAAAGACAAAAAGAGAGGGAGAACAGAAAGAGAGACAGAACGAGAGAGAGAACAGAAAGAGAGAGAGAGAGAGAAAGAGAGAGAGACAGGAAGAGAGAGGACACAAAGAGAGAGGGAGTGATAGAACAGAAAGAGAGAGAGAGAGATAGAAAAAGAGGGTCAGACAGAGAGAGAGACAGAAAGAGAGAGAGACAAAATGAGAGAGACATAAAGAGAGAGACAAAAAGAGAGAGAACAGAAAGATAAAGACAAAAGAGAGGGAACAGAAAGAGAGAGGAAACAAAGAGAGAGAGACAGAAAGAGAGAGAGAGAACAGAAAAAGAGAAGACACAAAGAGAGAGAGACAGAAAGAGAGAGAGACAGAAAAAGAGATAACAGAAAGAGAGAGACAACGAGAGAGAAAGAGAGAGGACACAGAGAGAGACAGAAAGAGAGAGAGAACAGAAAGAGAGAGAACACAAAGTGAGAGAGAGACAGAAAGAGAGAGAAAAAATAGAGAGACACAGAAAGACAAAAAGAGAGGGAGAACAGAAAGAGAGACAGAACGAGACAGAGAACAGAAAGAGAGAGAGAGACAGAAAGAGAGAGAGAGACAGGAAGAGCGAGACAAAAAGAGAGTGACAAAAAGAGGAGAGAGAACAGAAAGAGAGAGACAAAGAGAGATAGAAACAGAAAGAAAGGGGAAACAGAGAGAGAGACAGAAAGAGAGGGGACACAGAGAGAGCGCGACAGAAAGAGAGAGGACACAGAGAGAGACCACAAAGTGAGAGAGAGACAGAAAGAGAGAGAGAACAGAAGTAGAGAGACAAAGAGAGAAATAACAGAAAGAGAGAGAGGAAACAAAGAGAAGAGAGAGTCAGAAAGAGGGAGAGAACAGAAAGAGAGAGGACACAAAGTAAGAGAGACAGAAAGAGAGAGAGACAGACAGGGAGAGAACATATAGAGAGAGAGAGATAGAAAAAAAGAGAGAACAGGAAGAGAGAGACAAAGAGAGCAGGCAGAGTAAATAGAGAGGGGTCTAATAAATAGAGAGGGGTCGAGTAAATAGAGAGGCAGAGTAAATAGAGAGGGGTAGAGGTAATGGAGAGGGGCAGAGTAAATAGAGAGGGGTAGAGTAAATAGAGAGGAGTGGCGTAAATGGAGAGAGGCTGAGTAAATAGAGAGGGGTAGAGTAAATGGAGAGAGGCAGAGTAAATAGAGAGGGGTCTAATAAATAGAGAGGGGTTGAGTAAATAGAGGGGTAGAGTAAATGGAGAGGGGCAGAGTAAATAGAGAGGGGTAGAGTAAATAGAGAGGGGTAGAGTAAATAGAGAGGGGTAGAGTAAATGGAGAGAGGCAGAGTAAATAGAGAGGAGTAGAGTAAATAGAGAGGGGTAGAGTAAATAGAGAGGGGTAGAGTAAATGGAGAGAGGCAGAGTAAATAGAGAGGGGTCGAGTAAATGGAGAGAGGCAGAGGAAATAGAGAGGGGTCTAATAAATAGAGAGGGGTCAAGTAAATAGAGGGGTAGAGTAAATGGAGAGGGGCAGAGTAAATAGAGAGGGGTAGAGTAAATAGAGTGGGGTAGAGTACATAGAGAGGGGTGAAGTAAATAGAGATGGGTAGAGTAAATAGAGAGGGGTAGAGTAAATAGAGAGGGGTAGAGTAAATGGAGAGTGGCAGAGTAAATAGAGAGGGGTAGAGTAAATGGAGAGTGGCAGAGTAAATAGAGAGGGGTAGAGTAAATAAAGAGGGGTAGAATAAATGGAGAGGGGGAGAATAAATGGAGAGAGCAGAGCAAATAGAGAGGGGTAGAGTAAATAGAGTGGGGTAGAGTACATAGAGAGGGGTGAAGTAAATAGAGAGGGGCAGAGTAAATAGAGAGGGGTCGGAGTAAATAGAGAATGGCAGAGTAAATAGAGAGGGGTGGAGTAAATGGAGAGGGGTAGAGTAAATGGAGAGAGGCAGAGTAAATAGAGAGGGGTCGAGTAAATGGAGAGAGGCAGAGTAAATTGAGAAGGGTAGAGTAAATAGAGCGGGGTAGAGAAAATATAGAGGGGTAGAGTAAATAGAGAGGGGTATATTAAATAGAGAGAGGCAGAGTAAATAGAGAGGGTTATAGTAAATAGAGAGGGGTAGAGTAAATTGAAAGGTGTAGAATACATGGAGAGAGGCAGAATAAATAGAGAGGGGTAGGGTAAATAGAGAGGGGTAGAATAAATAGAGAGGGGTAGAGTAAATGGGGAGAGGCAGAGTAAATAGGGAGGGGTAGAGTAATGGAAAGAGGCAGAATAAATAGAGAGGGGTGGAGTAAATGGGGAGAGGCAGAGTAAATAGGGAGGGGTAGAGTAAATGGAGAGAGGCAGAGTAAATAGAGAGGGGTAGAGTAAATAGAGAGGGGTAGAGTAAACGGGGAGAGGCAGAGTAAATAGAGAGGGGTAGAGGTAATGGAGAGGGGCAGAGTAAATAGAGAGGGGTAGAGCAAATAGAGAGGGGTGGAGCAAATGGGGAGAGGCAGAGTAAATAGGGATGGGTAGAGTAAATGGAGAGAGGCAGAGTAAAGAGAGAGGGGTAGAGTAAATAGAGAGGGTAGAGTAAATGGAGAGGCAGACTAAATAGAGAGGGGTAGAGTAAATAGCGAGGGTTTGAGTAAATAGAGAGGGGTATTGTAAATAGAGAGGGGTAGAGTAAATAGAGAGGGGTGGAGTAAATGGAGAGGGGTAGAGTAAATGGAGAGAGGCAGAGTAAATAGAGAGGGGTAGAGTAAATAGAGAGGGGTAGAGAAAATAGAGAGGGGTAGAGTAAATAGAGAGGGGTAGATTAAATAGAGAGGGGTAGATTAAATGGAGATAGGCAGAGTAAATAGAGAGGGTTATAGTAAATAGAGAGGGGTAGAGTAAATAGAGAGGTGTAGAATACACGGAGAGAGGCAGAGTAAATAGAGAGGGGTAGGGTAAATAGAGAGGGGTAGAATAAATAGAGAGGGGTAGAGAAAATGGGGAGAGGCAGAGTAAATAGAGAGGGGTAGAGCAAATAGAGAGGGGTAGAGTAAATAGAGAGGGGTAGAGTAAATGTAGAGAGGCTGAGTAAATAGAGAGGGGTAGAGTAAATAGAGAGGGGTAGAGTAAATGGAGAGGGGTAGAATAAATGGAGAGGGGTAGAAGAAATGGAGAGAGGCAGAGTAAATAGAGAGGGGTAGAGCAAATAGAGAGGGGTAGAGTAAATAGAGAGAGGCTGAGTAAATAGAGAGGGGTAGAGTAAATAGAGAGGGGTAGAGTAAATGGAGAGAGGCAGAGTAAATAGAGAGGGGTAGAGTAAATAGAGAGGGGTCAAGTAAATAGAGAGCGGTCGAGTAAATAGAGAGGGGTAGAGTAAATGGAGAGCGGCAGAGTAAATTGAGAGAGGCAGAGTAAATAGAGAGGGGTAGAGTAAATAGAGAGGGGTCGAGTAAATAGAGATTGGTCGAGTAAATAGAGAGGGGTAGAGTAAAAAGAGAGGGGTAGAGTAAATAGAGAGGGGTCGAGTAAATAGAGATCGGTCGAGTAAATAGAGAGGGGTAGAGTAAAAAGAGAGGGGTAGAGTAAAAAGAGAGGGGTAGAGTAAATGGAGAGATGCAGAGTAAATAGAGAGGGGTAGAGTAAATAGAGAGGGGTCGAGTAAATAGAGAGCAGTCGAGTAAATAGAGAGGGGTAGAGTAAATGGAGAGATGCAGAGTAAATAGAGATGGGTCGAGTAAATAGAGAGGGGTAGAGAAAATAGAGAGGGGTAGAGTAAATAGAGAGGGGTAGATTAAATAGAGAGGGGTAGATTAAATGGAGATAGGCAGAGTAAATAGAGAGGGTTATAGTAAATAGAGAGGGGTAGAGTAAATAGAGAGGTGTAGAATACATGGAGAGAGGCGGAGTAAATAGAGAGGGGTAGGGTAAATAGAGAGGGGTAGAATAAATAGAGAGGGGTAGAGAAAATGGGGAGAGGCAGAGTAAATAGAGAGGGGTAGAGCAAATAGAGAGGGGTAGAGTAAATAGAGAGGGGTAGAGTAAATGTAGAGAGGCTGAGTAAATAGAGAGGGGTAGAGTAAATAGAGAGGGGTAGAGTAAATGGAGAGGGGTAGAATAAATGGAGAGGGGTAGAAGAAATGGAGAGAGGCAGAGTAAATAGAGAGGGGTAGAGCAAATAGAGAGGGGTAGAGTAAATAGAGAGAGGCTGAGTAAATAGAGAGGGGTAGAGTAAATAGAGAGGGGTAGAGTAAATGGAGAGAGGCAGAGTAAATAGAGAGGGGTAGAGTAAATAGAGAGGGGTCAAGTAAATAGAGAGCGGTCGAGTAAATAGAGAGGGGTAGAGTAAATGGAGAGCGGCAGAGTAAATTGAGAGAGGCAGAGTAAATAGAGAGGGGTAGAGTAAATAGAGAGGGGTCGAGTAAATAGAGATTGGTCGAGTAAATAGAGAGGGGTAGAGTAAAAAGAGAGGGGTAGAGTAAATAGAGAGGGGTCGAGTAAATAGAGATCGGTCGAGTAAATAGAGAGGGGTAGAGTAAAAAGAGAGGGGTAGAGTAAAAAGAGAGGGGTAGAGTAAATGGAGAGATGCAGAGTAAATAGAGAGGGGTAGAGTAAATAGAGAGGGGTCGAGTAAATAGAGAGCAGTCGAGTAAATAGAGAGGGGTAGAGTAAATGGAGAGATGCAGAGTAAATAGAGATGGGTCGAGTAAATAGAGATTGGTCGGGTAAATAGAGAGGGGTAGAGTAAAAAGAGAGGGGTAGAGTAAATAGAGAGGGGTCAAGTAAATAGAGAACGGTCGAGTAAATAGAGAGGGGTAGAGTAAATGGAGAGTGGCAGAGTAAATTGAGAGAGGCAGAGTAAATAGAGGGGTAGAGTAAATAGAGAGGGGTCGAGTAAATAGAGATCGGTCGAGTAAATAGAGAGGGGTAGAGTAAAAAGAGAGGGGTAGAGTAAATAGAGAGGGGTAGAGTAAATGGAGAGATGCAGAGTAAATAGAGAGGGGTAGAGTAAATAGAGAGGGGTAGAGTAAATAGAGTGGGGTAGAGTAAATGGAGAGAGGCAGAGTAAATAGAGAGGGGTAGAGTAAATAGAGAGGGGTAGAGTAAATAGAGAGGGGTCGAGTAAATAGAGATCGGTCGAGTAAATAGAGAGGGGTAGAGTAAAAAGAGAGGGTTAGAGTAAATAGAGAGGGGTAGAGTAAATGGAGAGATGCAGAGTAAATAGAGATGGGTAGAGTAAATAGAGAGGGGTAGAGTAAATAGAGTGGGGTAGAGTAAATGGAGAGAGGCAGCGTAAATAGAGAGGGGTAGAGTAAATAGAGAGGGGTAGAGTAAATAGAGAGGGGTAGAGTAAATGGAGAGGGTTAGAGTAAATAGAGAGGGGTGGAGTAAATAGAGAGGGGAGGAGTGACTGACAAGTGTAGACAGACACGATTAGAAATAATTAGAAGGCAGGTACTGGCCTTTTTGCAAAAATATATGGTATGGTCCACTCTCTACTGTAGTGATAGAGCTGATTTCTAAGAACAGTTATCCCCAGCCAGTAGATTAGTCTCTGTGTCTGCCAAATTAGCCCGCTCCTATTGGCACTGCGTAGCTGATGATTGCAGTAAAGCTGCTGTCTGAGTGTGTGCACCGTACTCACACTGTGCTACACACACACACAACTGGACTTCCCTGATGAATTATACTGAGCTACTTTCAGACAGGGAGGGGGATAGAGAGAGAATGTATGTGTGTACTTTTGAGTTTTTGTGTGTAAAACAAATTGGGGAACGATACCGGCGTTCTGTCACTCCCTAAGTGGGGTGCTCAGTGACCCTGAAACCACATTACACTACATAGCAACACCGATTACCTCCTACCCTACTCCCCCTCTATTTTCCCTCTCATCTCCTATCTTACATCTCTCTCATCTCCTACCTTACATCTCTCCTCTCCTCTCTCAACTCCTATCTTACCTCTCTCCTCTCCCTCTCATCTCCTATCTTACATCTCTCCTATCCTTCTCATCTCCTATCTTACATCTCTCTCCTCTCCTATCTTACCTCTCTCCTCTCTCATCTCCTATCTTACATCTCTCTCCTCTCTCATCTCCTATCTTACCTGTCTCTCCTCTCCTCTCTCTTCTCCTATCTTACCTCTCTCCTCTCCCTCTCATCTCCTATCTTACATCTCTCCTATCCTTCTCATCTCCTATCTTACATCTCTCTCCTCTCCTATCTTACCTCTCTCCTCTCTCATCTCCTATCTTACATCTCTCTCCTATCCTTCTCATCTCCTATCTTACCTCTCCCCTCTCTCTTCACCTATCTTACCTCTCTGCTCTCTCTTCTCCTATCTTACCTCTCTCCTCTCTCATCTTACCTCTCTGCTCTCTCTTCTCCTATCTTACCTCTCTCCTCTCTCTTCTCCTATCTTACCTCTCTGCTCTCTCTTCTCCTATCTTACCTCTCTGCTCTCTCTTCTCCTATCTTACCTCTCTGCTCTCTCTTCTCCTATCTTACCTCTCTCCTCTCTCTTCTCCTATCTTACCTCTCTCCTCTCTCTTCTCCTATCTTACCTCTCTCCTCTCTCGTCTCCTATCTTACCTCTCTGCTCTCTCTTCTCCTATCTTACCTCTCTGCTCTCTCTTCTCCTATCTTACCTCTCTGCTCTCTCTTCTCCTATCTTACCTCTCTGCTCTCTCTTCTCCTATCTTACCTCTCTCCTCTCGAAAGTAGAGCTCTTCTCTCTCCAGTCTCAGCAGAGACCTACTGTACCACTTACAACCTCATCTGCCCCATCTCCTACCCCATTTTTCCCCATCTCCTACCCCACTATTCCCCTTCTGCCCCAACTCCTACCCCACTATTCCCCTTCTGCCCATCTCCTACCCCACTATTCCCCTTCTGCCCCATCTTCTACCCCACTATTCCCCTTCTGCCTCATTTCCTACCCCACTATTCCCCTTCTGCCCCACTCTCCTACCCCACTATTCCCCTTCTGCCCCATTTCCTACCCCACGATTCCCCTTCTGCTCCATTTCCTACCCCACTATTCCCCTTCTGCCCCATCTTCTGCCCCATCTTCTACCCCACTTTTCCCCTTCTACCCCATTTCCTACCCCACTATTCCCCTTCTGCCTCATTTCCTACCCCACTATTCCCCTTCTGCCCCATTTCCTACCCCCTATATTCCCCTTCTACCCCATTTCCTACCCCACTATTCCCCTTCTGCCCCACTCTCCTACACCCCTCTCCTATATCCCCTCGGCAGCAGCAACAGTCTCGGGTCCCCCCCCCCCCCCCATGCCCTCTCCCAACCCCGCCTGGGTCTCTGTCCACTGTCTGCATGTGTCAAATGGAAATCATCCTATTAACACAGCTCTAATGTGTTCCCAAGATTCCCTCTGACAACTCCTGGTTGGGTTTTAATTGGCTGACCCCATAAATATTTCATTTATTTAAATACAGTGCATCACCTTTCCCTTCACTTATTCCAACACACAGCCATCTAGAGAGGGAGAGAAGTGGAGAGAGGGGGAAGATCGGGAGTGAAAGGGATGAGAGGGGGAGGAGTGAAGAGTAAGGGAAGGGAATATGCTGTGTAACATCTATAACACCTCCCCACTGTGATGCTAACAGAAAATCATACAAAACACACACACACACACACAGCACCTGTAAGCAACGCTAAAACCCGGTAGTTTTTTTCCAACATTTTTACCACACTGTCTGCCAGCTGGGGCACCTGAATCATAGTAGGGTGTATGTGTGTGTTTGTTTGTGTGTGTATATGTATATGTCTGTCTGTCTGTCTGTCTGTGTGTGTGTGTGTCTGTCTGTGTGTCTGTCTGTCTGTCTCTGTATGTGAACTCAGAACTCAGGTAATAACACTGTATGAGGGGAAGTTATACACTCACATACATACAAGGACGCGCACGCACCCCCCCCCCCCCCCCCACACACACACAGACACACAGACAAAGACACAGTGGAATTGAGTGCTGGAGATGAGAATCATTCCTACTGTAATAGTCCTATCATTATATACACTCATTTATTCTTCAGCTGACAGCGGGCTCAAGTTGTGATTCCGCTGTCTATAATCATATCATTGTAGATATCATGTATTCACTTGAAACGGACCATGAACGCTGGGTTGCATAATATTGCCTAGTTTGCAGTGAATTCCATCAAACACAGAGGAATCAGGACGTTGGGATCAGATGGAGTACGGAACAGAGAGGTGATATTGTGTGATCGTGGGAGGCTCAGGTATTACCCTGCAGTTGACAACATTCCTTAAGACAACGGACGTACATCCTGAGATCACACATACAAATACATGCATGGACACTGGCCACTAGTTCTGTTAGAAAGAAGCAGACGCAAACACACACCCCTGCTCTACACACACCCCTGCTCTACAGCCCTGCTCTACACACACCCCTGCTCTACAGCCCTGCTCTACACACACCCCTGCTCTATACCCCTGCTCTATACCCCTGCTCTATACCTCATGCTCTACACCCCTGCTCTACACCCCTGCTCTATACCCCTGCTCTACACAGACCCCTGCTCTACACCCCTGCTCTACACACACCCCCTGCTCTACAGCCCTGCTCTACACACACCCCTGCTCTACAGCACTGCTCTACACACACCCCTGCTCTATACCCCTGCTCTACACCCTGGTCTACACCCCTGCTCTACACCCCTGGTCTACACCCCTGGTCTACGCCCCTGCTCTAAACACACCCCTGCTCTATAACCCTGGTCTATACCCCTGCTCTACACACACCCCTGCTCTATACCCCTGCTCTACACCCCTGATCTATACCCCTGCTCTACACCCCTGCTATATACCCTGCTCTACACCCCTGCTTTATACCCACCCCTGCTCTACACACACCCCTGCTCTACACACACCCCTGCTCTACACCCCTGCTCTACACACATCCCTGCTCTACACCCCTGGTCTACACCCCTGCTCTACACCACAGGTCTACACCCCTGCTCTAAACACACCCCTGCTCTATAACCCTGCTCTATACCCCTGCTCTACACCCCTGGTCTACACCCCTGGTCTACACCCATGCTCTACACCGCAGGTCTACACCCCTGCTCTAAACACACCCCTGCTCTATAACCCTGCTCTATACCCCTGATCTATACCCCTGCTCTACACACACACCCCTGCTCTACACCCCTGGTCTACACCCCTGGTCTACGCCCCTGCTCTAAACACACCCCTGCTCTATAACCCTGCTCTATACCCCTGCTCTACACACACCCCTGCTCTATACCCCTGCTCTACACCCCTGCTCTATACCCCTGCTCTACACCCCTGCTATATACCCTGCTCTACACCCCTGCTTTACACCCACCCCTGCTCTACACACACCCCTGCTCTACACCCCTGCTCTACACACACCCCTGCTCTACACCCCTGGTCTACACCCCTGCTCTACACCACAGGTCTACACCCCTGCTCTAAACACACCCCTGCTCTATAACCCTGCTCTATACCCCTGCTTTATACCCCTGCTCTACACACACCCCTGCTCTACACCCCTGGTATACACCCCTGGTCTACAACCCTGGTCTACGCCCCTGCTCTAAACACACCCCTGCTCTATAACCCTGCTCTATACCACTGCTCTACACACACCCCTGCTCTATACCCCTGCTCTACACCCCTGCTCTATACCCTTGCTCTACACCCCTGCTATATACCCTGCTCTACACCCCTGCTTTACACCCACCCCTGCTCTACACACACCCCTGCTCTACACACACCCCTGCTCTATACCCCTGCTCTACACACACCCCTGCTCTACACCCCTGCTCTACACACACCCCTGCTCTACACCCCTGCTCTACACACACCCCTGCTCTACACACACTCCTGCTCTACACCCCTGCTCTACACCCCTGCTCTATACCCCTGCTCTACACCCCTGCTATATACCCTGCTCTACACCCCTGCTTTACACCCACCCCTGCTCTACACACACCCCTGCTCTACACACACCCCTGCTCTACACCCCTGCTCTACACACACCCATGCTCTACACCCCTGCTCTATACCCATGCTCTATACCCCTGCTCTATACCCCTGCTGTATACCCCTGCTCTATACCCCTGCTCTATAACCCTGCTCTATACCCCTGCTCCAAAACCCTGCTGTATACCCCTGCTGTATACCCCTGCTCTATACCACTATTCTACACCCCTGCTCTATACCCCTGCTCTATACCCCTGCTCTATACCCCTGCTGTATACCCCTGCTCTATACCCCTGCTGTATACCCCTGCTCTATACCCCTGCTCTATACCCCTGCTGTATACCCCTGCTCTATACCCCTGCTGTATACCCCTGCTCTACACACACCCCTGCTCTATACCCCTGCTGTATACCCCTGCTCTATACACTTGCTCTACAACCCCTGCTCTATAACCCTGCTCTACACACACCCCTGCTCTATACCCCTGCTCTACATCCCTGCTCTATACCCCTGCTCTACACCCCTGCTCTAAACACACCCCTGCTCTATACCCCTGCTATATACCACTGCTCTACACTCATGCTCTGCATCCACCCCTGCTCTACACACACCCCTGCTCTACACCGCTGCTCTACACACACCCCTGCTCTACACCCCTGCTCTACACCACTGCTCTACACCCACCCCTGCTCTACACACACAACTGCTCTACACACACCCCTGCTCTACACCCCTGCTCTATACCCCTGCTCTACACCCCTGCTCTATACCCATGCTCTATACCCATGCTCTACACCCCTGCTCTATACCCCTGCTCTACACCCCTGCTCTACACACATCCCTGCTCTATACCCCTGCTCTACACACACCCCTGCTCTACCCCTGCTCTATAACCCTGCTCTATACCCCTGCTCTATACCCCTGCTCTATACCGCTATTCTACACCCCTGATCTATACCCCTGCTCTATACCCCTGCTGTATACCCCTGCTCTATACCCCTGCTGTATACCCCTGCTCTACACCCCTACTCTATAACCCTGCTCTATACCCCTGCTCTATAACCCTGCTGTATACCCCTGCTGTATACCCCTGCTCTATACCACTATTCTACACCCCTGCTCTATACCCCTGCTCTATACCCCTGCTCTATAACCCTGATCTATAACCCTGCTCTATACCCCTGCTGTATACCCCTGCTCTAAAACCCTGCTCTATACCCCTGCTCTACACCCCTGCTCTATAACCCTGCTCTATACCCCTGCTCTATACCCCTGCTCTATAACCCTGCTCTATAACCCTGCTCTACACCCCTGCTCTATAACCCTGCTCTATACCCCTGCTCTATATCCCTGCTCTATACACTTGCTCTACACCCTTGCTCTATAACCCTGCTCTATACCCCTGCTCTCTACCCCTGCTGTATACCCCTGCTCTACACCCCTGCTCTCTACACTTGCTCTACACCCCGGCTCTCTACACTTGCTCTACACCCCTGCTCTATAACCCTGCTCTATACCCCTGCTCTATACACTTGCTCTACACCCCTGCTCTATAACCCTGCTCTTTACCCTTGCTGTATACCCCTGCTCTATACCCCTGCTCTATACCCCTGCTCTACACCCCTGCTCTACACCCCTGCTCTATAACCCTGCTCTATACCCCTGCTCTACACCCCTGCTCTATATCCCTGCTCTATACCCCTGCTCTACACCCCTGCTCTATACACCTGCTCTACACCCCTGCTCTACACCCCTGCTCTACACCCCTGCTCTCTACACTTGCTCTACACCCCGGCTCTCTACACTTGCTCTACACCCCTGCTCTATAATCCTGCTCTATACCCCTGCTCTATACACTTGCTCTACACCCCTGCTCTATAACCCTGCTCTTTACCCTTGCTGTATACCCCTGCTCTATACCCTGCTCTATACCCCTGCTCTACACACACCCCTGCTCTACCCCTGCTCTATAACCCTGCTCTATACCCCTGCTCTATACCCCTGCTCTATACCGCTATTCTACACCCCTGCTCTACACCCCTGCTCTATAACCCTGCTCTATACCCCTGCTCTATACCCCTGCTCTATAACCCTGCTCTATAACCCTGCTCTACACCCCTGCTCTATAACCCTGCTCTATACCCCTGCTCTATATCCCTGCTCTATACACTTGCTCTACACCCTTGCTCTATAACCCTGCTCTATACCCCTGCTCTCTACCCCTGCTGTATACCCCTGCTCTACACCCCTGCTCTCTACACTTGCTCTACACCCCGGCTCTCTACACTTGCTCTACACCCCTGCTCTATAACCCTGCTCTATACCCCTGCTCTATACACTTGCTCTACACCCCTGCTCTATAACCCTGCTCTTTACCCTTGCTGTATACCCCTGCTCTATACCCCTGCTCTATACCCCTGCTCTACACCCCTGCTCTACACCCCTGCTCTATAACCCTGCTCTATACCCCTGCTCTACACCCCTGCTCTATATCCCTGCTCTATACCCCTGCTCTACACCCCTGCTCTATACACCTGCTCTACACCCCTGCTCTACACCCCTGCTCTCTACACTTGCTCTACACCCCGGCTCTCTACACTTGCTCTACACCCCTGCTCTATAACCCTGCTCTATACCCCTGCTCTATACACTTGCTCTACACCCCTGCTCTATAACCCTGCTCTTTACCCTTGCTGTATACCCCTGCTCTATACCCCTGCTCTACACCCCTGCTCTACACCCCTGCTCTATAACCCTGCTCTATACCCCTGCTCTACACCCCTGCTCTATATCCCTGCTCTATACCCCTGCTCTACACCCCTGCTCTATACACCTGCTCTACACCCCTGCTCTACACCCCTGCTCTATACCCCTGCTCTATACCTCTGCTCTATACACTTGCTCTAAACCCCTGCACTACACCCCTGCTCTACACCCCTGCTCTATACCCCTGCTCTACACCCCTGCTCTCTAACCCTGCTCTATACCCCTGCTGTATACCCCTGCTCTACACCCCTGCTCTATACACTTGCTCTACACCCCTGCTCTATAACCCTGCTCTATACCCCTGCTCTATAACCCTGCTCTATACCCCTGCTCTCTACCCCTGCTGTATACCCCTGCTCTATACACTTGCTCTACACCCCTGCTCTATAACCCTGCTCTATACCCCTGCTCTATAACCCTGCTCTATACCCCTGCTCTCTACCCCTGCTGTATACCCCAGCTCTATACACTTGCTCTACACCCACACTCTATAACCCTGCTCTATACCCCTGCTCTATACCCCTATTCTACACATACCCCTGCTCTATACCCCTAGTCTACACACACCCCTGCTCTACACACACCCCTGCTCTACATATACCCCTGCTCTACACACACCCCTGCTCTACACACACTCCTGCTCTGCATATACCCCTGCTCTATACACACCCCTGCTCTACACACACCCCTGCTCTACATACACCCCTGCTCTACACATACCCCTGCTCGACATACACCCCTGCTCTACACACACCCCTGCTCTACACACACTCCTGCTCTGCATATACCCCTGCTCTACACACACCCCTGCTCTACATATACCCCTGCTCTACACACACTCCTGCTCTGCATACACCCCTGCTCTACACACACCCCTGTTCTACACACACCCCTGCTCTATACCCCTGCTCTACACCCCTGCTCTATACCCCTGCTCTACACACACCCCCTTTCTACACACATCCATGCTCTATACCCCTGCTCTACACCCCTGCTCTACACACGCCCCTGCTCTACACCCCTGATCTGCTCTACACACACCCCTGCTCTACATATACCCCTGCTCTACATATACCCCTGCTCTACACACACTCCTGCTCTGCATATACCCCTGCTCTATACACACCCCTGCTCTACACACACCCCTGCTCTACATACACCCCTGCTCTACACATACCCCTGCTCGACATACACCCCTGCTCTACACACACCCCTGCTCTACACACACTCCTGCTCTGCATATACCCCTGCTCTACACACACCCCTGCTCTACATATACCCCTGCTCTACACACACTCCTGCTCTGCATACACCCCTGCTCTACACACACCCCTGTTCTACACACACCCCTGCTCTATACCCCTGCTCTACACCCCTGCTCTACACCCCTGCTCTACACACACCCCCTTTCTACACACATCCATGCTCTATACCCCTTGCTCTACACCCCTGCTCTACACACGCCCCTGCTCTACACCCCTGATCTGCTCTACACACACCCCTGCTCTACATATACCCCTGCTCTACACCCCTGCTCTACATATACCCCTGCTCTATACACACCCCTGCTCTACATATACCCCTGCTCTACACCCCTGCTCTACATATACCCCTGCTCTATACACACCCCTGCTCTACACACACCCCCTTTCTACACACATCCATGCTCTATACCCCTTGCTCTACACCCCTGCTCTACACACGCCCCTGCTCTACACCCCTGATCTGCTCTACACACACCCCTGCTCTACATATACCCCTGCTCTACATATACCCCTGCTCTACACACACCCCTGCTCTACATATACCCCTGCTCTACACACACCCTGCTCTACACACACCCCTGCTCTACACACACCCCTGCTCTACATATACCCCTGCTCTACTCACACCCCTGCTCTGCATACACCCCTGCTCTACACACACCCCCTTTCTACACACACCCCTGCTCTATACTCCTGCTCTACACCCCTGCTCTATACCCCTGCTCTACACCCCTGCTCTATACCCCTGCTCTACACACACCCCTTTTCTACACACATCCCTGCTCTATACCCCTGCTCTACACCCCTGCTCTACACACGCCACTGCTCTACACCCCTGATCTGCTCTACACACCCCTGCTCTACACACACCCCTGCTCTACACCCCTGCTCTACATATACCCCTGCTCTATACACACCCCTGCTCTACATATACACCTGCTCTACACACACCCCTGCTCTACATATACCCCTGCTCTACACACACCCCTGCTCTACACACACCCCTGCTCTACATATACCCCTGCTCTACTCACACCCCTGCTCTACACACACCCCTGCTCTACACCTCTGCTCTACAGCCCTGCTCTATACCCCTAGTCTACACACACCCCTGCTCTACATATACCCCTGCTCTACACACACCGCTGCTCTACATATACCCCTGCTCTACACACACCCTGCTCTACACACACCCCTGCTCTCCATCCCTGCTCTCTATCCCTGCTCTATACCCTTGCTCTACACACACCCCTGCTCTATAACCTGCTCTACACACACCCCTACTCTACACCCCTGCTCTCCACCCCTGCTCTATACCCTTGCTCTACACACACCCCTGCTCTACACCCCTGCTCTACATATACCCCTGTCCTACATATACCCCTGCTCTACACACACCCCTGCTCTACATATACCCCTGCTCTACACACACCCTGCTCTACACACACCCCTGCTCTACACACACCCCTGCTCTACATATACCCCTGCTCTACTCACACCCCTGCTCTGCATACACCCCTGCTCTACACACACCCCTGTTCTACACACACCCCTGCTCTATACCCCTGCTTTACACCCCTGCTCTATACCCCTGCTCTACACCCCTGCTCTATACCCCTGCTCTACACACACCCCTTTTCTACACACATCCCTGCTCTATACCCCTGCTCTACACCCCTGCTCTACACACGCCCCTGCTCTACACCCCTGATCTGCTCTACACACACCCCTGCTCTACACACACCCCTGCTCTACACCCCTGCTCTACATATACCCCTGCTCTATACACACCCCTGCTCTACATATACACCTGCTCTACACACACCCCTGCTCTACATATACCCCTGCTCTACACACACCCTGCTCTACACACACCCCTGCTCTACACACACCCCTGCTCTACATATACCCCTGCTCTACTCACACCCCTGCTCTACACACACCCCTGCTCTACAGCCCTGCTCTATACCCCTAGTCTACACATACCCCTGCTCTACATATACCCCTGCTCTACACACACCGCTGCTCTACATATACCCCTGCTCTACACACACCCTGCTTTACACACACCCCTGCTCTCCATCCCTGCTCTATACCCTTGCTCTACACACACCCCTGCTCTATAACCTGCTCTACACACACCCCTACTCTACACCCCTGCTCTCCACCCCTGCTCTATACCCTTGCTCTACACACACCCCTGCTCTCCACCCCTGCTCTACACACACCCCTGCTCTACACACACCCCTGCTCTATAACCTGCTCTACACACACCCCTGCTCTACACCCCTGCTCTACAGAAGGGAAGCGAGAATGATAAACAAAGGAATCAAGCACATTGACTTGCTCTGTGACTGGAGGTGATGGGAGGTGAGTGTGTGAGAGAGTGAGAGATGATCGACAGTGTACTCCACTTAGCTAAAGGCATCACTAATAGAATAATAAACCATAAAAAACTGGTTGATATTCAGTAACATAATGCAGTGTATCAGAGTATTACAGTAATGGAGTGCAGTGTATCAGTGTATTATAGAAACAGAGTGCAGTGTATCAGTGTATTACAGTAACAGAGTGCAGTGTATCAGTGTATTACAGTAACAGAGTGCAGTGTATCAGTGTATTATAGTAACAGAGTGAAGTGTATCAGAGTATTACAGAAACAGAGTGCAGTGTATCAGTGTATTACAGTAACATAGTGCAGTGTATCAGTGTATTGCAGTAACATAGTGCAGTGTATTACAGTAACATAGTGCAGTGTATTACAGTAACAGAGTGCAGTGTATTACAGTAACAGAGTGCAGTGTATCAGTGTATTACAGTAACAGACTGCAGTGTATCAGTGTATTACAGTAACATAGTGCAGTATATCAGTGTATTACAGTAACATAGTGCAGTGTATCAGTGTATTACAGTAACAGAGTGTAGTGTATTACAGTAACATAGTGCAGTGTATCAGTGTATTACAGTAACAGAGTGCAGTCTATTACAGTAACATAGTGCAGTGTATCAGTGTATTACTGTAACAGAGTGAGTGTATCAGTGTATTACAGTAACATAGTGCAGTATATCAGTGTATTACAGTAACAGAGTGCAGTGTATCAGTGTATTACAGGAACAGAGTGCAGTGTATTACAGTAACAGAGTGCAGTGTATTAGTGTATTACAGTAACAGACTGCAGTGTCAGTGTATTGCAGTAACATAATGCAGTATATCAGTGTATTACAGTAACATAGTGCAGTGTATCAGTGTATTACAGTAACAGAGTGTAGTGTATTACAGTAACATAGTGCAGTGTATCAGTGTATTACAGTAACAGAGTGCAGTCTATTACAGTAACATAGTGCAGTGTATCAGTGTATTACTGTAACAGAGTGAGTGTATCAGTGTATTACAGTAACATAGTGCAGTATATCAGTGTATTACAGTAACAGAGTGCAGTGTATCAGTGTATTACAGTAACATAGTGCAGTGTATTACAGTAACAGAGTGCAGTGTATTACAGTAACATAGTGCAGTATATCAGTGTATTACAGTAACATAGTGCAGTGTATCAGTGTATTACAGTAACAGAGTGTAGTGTATTACAGTAACATAGTGCAGTGTATCAGTGTATTACAGTAACAGAGTGCAGTCTATTACAGTAACTTAGTGCAGTGTATCAGTGTATTACTGTAACAGAGTGAGTGTATCAGTGTATTACAGTAACATAGTGCAGTATATAAGTGTATTACAGTAACAGAGTGCAGTGTATCAGTGTATTACAGGAACAGAGTGCAGTGTATTACAGTAACAGAGTGCAGTGTATTAGTGTATTACAGTAACAGAGTGCAGTGTATCAGTGTATTACAGTAACAGACTGCAGTGTATCAGTGTATTACAGTAACATAGTGCAGTATATCAGTGTATTACAGTAACATAGTGCAGTGTATCAGTGTATTACAGTAACAGAGTGTAGTGTATTACAGTAACATAGTGCAGTGTATCAGTGTATTACAGTAACAGAGTGCAGTCTATTACAGTAACATAGTGCAGTGTATCAGTGTATTACTGTAACAGAGTGAGTGTATCAGTGTATTACAGTAACATAGTGCAGTATATCAGTGTATTACAGTAACAGAGCGCAGTGTATCAGTGTATTACAGGAACAGAGTGCAGTGTATTACAGTAACAGAGTGCAGTGTATTAGTGTATTACAGTAACAGACTGCAGTGTCAGTGTATTACAGTAACATAGTGCAGTATATCAGTGTATTACAGTAACATAGTGCAGTGTATCAGTGTATTACAGTAACAGAGTGTAGTGTATTACAGTAACATAGTGCAGTGTATCAGTGTATTACAGTAACAGAGTGCAGTCTATTACAGTAACATAGTGCAGTGTATCAGTGTATTACTGTAACAGAGTGAGTGTATCAGTGTATTACAGTAACATAGTGCAGTATATCAGTGTATTACAGTAACAGAGTGCAGTGTATCAGTGTATTACAGTAACATAGTGCAGTGTATTACAGTAACAGAGTGCAGTGTATTACAGTAACATAGTGCAGTGTATCAGTGTATTACAGTAACAGAGTGCAGTCTATTACAGTAACATAGTGCAGTGTATCAGTGTATTACAGTAACGGAGTGCAGTGTATCAGTGTATTATAGAAACAGAGTGCAGTGTATCAGTGTATTACAGTAACAGAGTGCAGTGTATCAGTGTATTACAGTAACAGAATGCAGTGTATCAGTGTATTATAGTAACAGAGTGAAGTGTATCAGAGTATTACAGAAACAGAGTGCAGTGTATCAGTGTATTACAGTAACAGAGTGCAGCGTATCAGTGTATTACAGTAAAAGACTGAAGTGTATCAGTGTATTACAGTAACATAGTGCAGTGTATCAGTGTATTACAGTAACAGAGTGTAGTGTATTACAGTAACATAGTGCAGTGTATCAGTGTATTACAGTAACAGAGTGCAGTGTATTACAGTAACAGAGTGCAGTGTATTACAGTAACATAGTGCAGTGTATCAGTGTATTACAGTAACAGAGTGCAGTGTATTAGTGTATTACAGTAACAGAGTGCAGTGTATCAGTGTATTACAGTAACAGACTGCAGTGTATCAGTGTATTACAGTAACATAGTGCAGTGTATCAGTGTATTACAGTAACAGAGTGTAGTGTATTACAGTAACATAGTGCAGTGTATCAGTGTATTACAGTAACAGAGTGCAGTCTATTACAGTAACATAGTGCAGTGTATCAGTGTATTACTGTAACAGAGTGAGTGTATCAGTGTATTACAGTAACATAGTGCAGTATATCAGTGTATTACAGTAACATAGTGCAGTGTATCAGTGTATTACAGGAACAGAGTGCAGTGTATTACAGTAACAGAGTGCAGTGTATTAGTGTATTACAGTAACAGACTGCAGTGTCAGTGTATTACAGTAACATAGTGCAGTATATCAGTGTATTACAGTAACATAGTGCAGTGTATCAGTGTATTACAGTAACAGAGTGTAGTGTATTACAGTAACATAGTGCAGTGTATCAGTGTATTACAGTAACAGAGTGCAGTCTATTACAGTAACATAGTGCAGTGTATCAGTGTATTACTGTAACAGAGTGAGTGTATCAGTGTATTACAGTAACATAGTGCAGTATATCAGTGTATTACAGTAACAGAGTGCAGTGTATCAGTGTATTACAGTAACATAGTGCAGTGTATTGCAGTAACAGAGTGCAGTGTATTACAGTAACATAGTGCAGTGTATCAGTGTATTACAGTAACAGAGTGCAGTCTATTACAGTAACATAGTGCAGTGTATCAGTGTATTACAGTAACGGAGTGCAGTGTATCAGTGTATTATAGAAACAGAGTGCAGTGTATCAGTGTATTACAGTAACAGAGTGCAGTGTATCAGTGTATTACAGTAACAGAGTGCAGTGTATCAGTGTATTATAGTAACAGAGTGAAGTGTATCAGAGTATTACAGAAACAGAGTGCAGTGTATCAGTGTATTACAGTAACAGAGTGCAGCGTATCAGTGAATTACAGTAAAAGACTGCAGTGTATCAGTGTATTACAGTAACATAGTGCAGTGTATCAGTGTATTACAGTAACAGAGTGTAGTGTATTACAGTAACATAGTGCAGTGTATCAGTGTATTACAGTAACAGAGTGCAGTGTATTACAGTAACAGAGTGCAGTCTATTGCAGTAACATAGTGCAGTGTATCAGTGTATTACAGTAACAGAGTGAGTGTATCAGTGTATTACATTAACATAGTGCAGTGTATCAGTGTATTACAGTAACAGAGTGCAGTGTATCAGTGTATTACAGTAACAGAGTGCAGTGTATTACAGTAACAGAGTGCAGTGTATTACAGTAACAGAATGCAGTAGATCAGATGACAGCAGAGTGAGTACTACTGTTGCTCTACAGAGGGCTGTGAGTGTCTGTGTAACTCATCTCTGCTGGCTGCAGCTGTGGCCTTTCCCATCTTCTTACCTGTCATCTGAGAGAGAGCTCCTCAACACGCACAACTTTATCTACTGAAATAACACAGCACACACACACACAGCACACACACACGCTATACACATGCACACGCGCAGGCAAGCATGCACACTATTGACCCCTGCTAGCATCTCAATCTACATAACAGAACAGGCAACATTATGACATCTCACACACACACACCAGTCCTCCAGCACCCCAATGAGGAACGAGAGTTCCCTGATTAACGAGACTGTTTGTTCTCTTCCTACTGGATAGGCCAATCACACGACATGACACAAATATGTCCCTGTGGCGACACTAAAGGCCACTGACCACTATGTATTGTTAATCTCAGCCCTAACCATGCAGACAGAGCCTGGGACACAACACACAGAGAGACTGGAGAGGGTTTGTGTGTGTCTGTGGTGTGTACCCTCATTTTCAGTGGGTGTGTGTGTCTGTATCTATATACCCTCTCTGTCAGTCTGTGGGTGTGTCTGCTTGCATGTATCTTAGGCTCTCCTCCACTAGAAGTAAAATATACAAATAGCCTGTCTTCTCTTGAGAGCCAGGTCAGCCAGGTCTTTGGTCGCATTTCTCAACAGCAAGGCTCACTGAATTTGTACATAGTCAAAGATTTCCCTAATTTTGATGATAAGCTGTCGACCACACTATCTACTGGAGAGTTTTCATCTGTATTTGTCGTAGCTGTCTACATACCACCACAGACCGATGCTGGCACTAAAACCCCACTCAATGAGCTGTACTCAGCCATAAGCAAACAAGGAAAACACTCATCCAGAGTACTCCTAGTACGGTACTCCTAGTGGCCGAGGACTTTAATGCAGAGAAACTTAAATCAGTTTTACCTCATTTCTATCAGCATGTTAAATGTGCAACCAGAGGGAAAAGAAGTCTGGACCACCATTAGTCCACACACAGAGATGCATACAAAGCTCTCCCTCGCCCTCCATTTGGCAAATCTGACCATAATTCTATGTTCCCGATTCCTGCTTACAAGCAAAAATTAAAGCAGGAATCCCCAGTGTCTCAGTCTATAAAAAAGTGGTCAGATGAAGCAGATACTAAACTACAGGACTGTTTTGCTAGCACAGACTGGAATATGTTCTGGGATTCTTCCGATGGCATTGAGGAGTACACCACATCAGTCACTGACTTTATCAATAAGTGCATCGAGGACGTCGTCCCCACAGTGACTGTACGTACATACCCCAACCAGAAGCCATGGATTACAGGCAACATCCGCACTGAGCTAAAGGGTAGAGCTGCTGCTTTCAAGGAGCTGGACTCCAACACGGAAGCTTATAAGAAATCCCGCTATGCCCTCCAAAGAAACAATCAAACAGGCAAAGCGTCAATGCAGGACTAACACCGTACCCAAACTGTCCGCATGCGTGCGCAAATTGATTTTGTCCTCCCACACCAAACGCGATCAAGACATGCAGATTCAAATATCAAAACAAACTCTGAACCAATTATATTAATTTGGGGACAGGTCGAAAAGCATTAAACATTTAGGGCAATTTAGCTAGCTAGCTTGCAGTTGCTAGCTAATTTATCCTATTTAGCTAGCTTGCTGTTGCTAGCTAAATTGTCCTGGGATAAAAACATTGAGCTGTTACCTGAAATGTACAAGGTCCTCTACTCCGACAATAACTCACACATAAAACTCTCAACCGAATCGTTTCTAGTCAACTCTCCTCCTTCCAGGCTTATTCTTCTTTGGACTTATATGGCAATTGGCAACTAACTTTCATAAAATGAGTATTACCACCACCGACCTCCGTTCGTCTTTCAGCCACCCACGTGGGTATAACCAATGAGGAGATGCCACGTGGGTATCTGCTTCTATAATCAATGAGGAGATGGGAGAGGCAGGACTTGCAGAGCGATTAGCGTCGCAAATAAAACGGACTTCTATTTTATCCCTTGGCAACGCAGATGCTTGTTGGCGAGCGCGAGCAGTGTGGGTGCTATAATTGAATAACATGTATGTCTAAATTTATTTTGCAACGCTCGCACACGCGAGCGGTGTAGTCAGCATGTAAGATCGAATCGTACTACACCGGCTCCGATGCTTGTCGGAAGTGGCAGGACTTGCAAACTACAGACTACAAAGGCAAGCACAGCCGAGAGCTGCCCAGTGACACAAACCTACCAGACGAGCTAAATAAATTCTATGCTTGCTTCGAGGCAAGTGACTCTGAAACATGCACAAGAGCATCAGCTGTTCCGGATGACTGTGTGATCACGCTCTCCGCAGCCAATGTGAGTAAGACCTTCAAACAGGTCAACATTCACAAGGCCGCAGGGCCAGACGGATTACCAAGACGTGTACTCCGAGCATGCACTGACCAAATGGCAAGTGTTTTCACTGACATTTTCAACCTCTCCCTGTGCGAGTCTGTAATACCAACATGTTTCAAGCGGGCCACCATAGTCCCTGTGCCCAAGAACACTAAGGTAACCTGCCTAAATGGCTACCGACCCGTAGCACTCACTTCTGTAGCCATGAAATGATTTGAAATGCTGGTCATGGCTGACATCAACACCATTATCCCAGTAATCCTAGACCCACTCCAATTTGGATAACAACCTACAGATCCACAGATGATGCACTCTATTGCACTCCACACTGCCCTTTCACACCTGGATTGAAGGAAAACATATGTGAGAATGCTATTCATTGACTACAACTCAGCGTTCAACACCATAGTGCCCTCAAAGCTCATCACTAAGCTAAGGACCCTGGGACTAAACACCTACCTCTGCAAATAGATCCTGGAGTACCTGACAGCCTGGTGGTAAGGGTAGGTAACAACACATCCACCACGCTTATCCTCAACACGGGGGCCAGTCAGCTACCTCCTGTACTCCCTGTTCACTCATGACTGCACAGCCAGGCACGACTCCAACACCATCATTAAGTTTGCAGATGACACAACAGTGGTTGGCTTGATCACCGACAATGATGAGACAGCCTATAGGGAGGTGGTCAGAGACCTGTCCGGGTGGTACCAGAATAACAACCTATCCCTCAACGTGATCAAGACAAAGGAGATGATTGTGAACTACAGGAAAAGGAGGACCAAGTACGCCCCAATTCTCATCGACAGGGCTGTAAGTGTAGCAGGATGAGAGCTTCAAGTTCCTTGGTGTCCACATCACCAACAAACTAACATGGTACAAGCACACCAATACAGTCGTGAAGAGGGCTCGATCAAACCTATTCCCCCTCAGGAGACTGCAAATATTTGGCTTGGGACCTCAGATCCTCAAAAGGTTTTACAGCTGCACCATTGAGAGCATCCCGATGGGATGCATCACTGCCTGGTATGGCAACTGCTCAGCCTCCGACTGCAAGGCACTACAGAGGGTAGTGCGTACTGCCCAGTGCATCACCGGGGCCAAGCCTCCTGCCATCCAGGAGCTCTTTACCAGGCGGTGAGAGAGGAAGGCCCTAAAAATTGTCAAAGACTCCAGCCACCTTAGTCATTGACTGTTCTCTCTGCTACCGCACGGCAAACGTTACCGGCGCGCCAAGTCTAGGTCCAAGAGGATCCTAAACAGCTTCTACCACCAAGCCATAAGACTCCTGAACAGCTAATCAAATGGCTACCCAGACTATTTGCATTGCCCCCTTCCCCGGAACGCTGCTGCTACTCTCTGTTATTATCTATGCATAGTCACGTTAATAACTCTACCTATATGTACATATTACCTCAATTACCTCGACACCGGTGCCCCCGCACATTGACATTGGCTCTGTACCGGCACCTCCTGTATATAGCCCCGCTATTGTTATTTACTGCTGCTCTTTAATGATTTGTTATTCTTATCTCTTACTTTTTGGGGGGGTATTTTCTTAGAACTGCATTCTTGGTTAACCTAAGGGCTTGTTAGTAAGCATTTCACTCCAAACATTTCTTTGTTGTATTCAGCGCATGTGACAAATAGAATTCGACTTTGATTTGATTTTAATGATCTTTTTGTTTTCTCATGACTTGATTGGGTCTAATTGTGTTGCTGTTCTGGGGCATTCTCTCTATGCTCTGGTCTTTCAGGGCTTAATTAGCTGCTTTTAAGCAGGGTGGTGGTGGAGCTTTGCTAAACATCAGTAATTGCTGTGTTTATCTCCTTTCAGACTACAGCAGGCAGATGCAGCCAGAGCACGTCATCCCAGACAACACTTCAGGTTCAGACCAGTCCGCCGAGTGACATTTTGTAAACACCAGCATGACAACACAGCGGTAAAATATTCAGGAGCATAGTGGTTATTTTAAGACAACATTCATTGTTTCCTTTGGTTCTGCTTTTTAATGTACTTAAAGGTCCAATGCAGCCATTTTTATCTCAATATCAAATCATTTCTGGGTAACAATGAAGTACCTTACTGTGATTGTTTTCAATCAAAATGGTTTTAAAGAAACAAAAATAGCTTTTTAGCAAAGAGCAATTTCTCAAGTAAGAATTTAGCTAGGACTGTCTGTATAATGGTCTGAGTGGGGAGGGGAAAAAAGAAAATTATCTGTTCAAATCAAACTTTATTTGGCACTGCGCCGAATACAACATGTGTAGAACATACTGTGAAGTGCTTACTTACAAGCCCCTAACCAACAGTCCAGTTCAAGAAGAGTTAAGAAAATATTTACCAAATAGACGTAAGTCAACAATAATAATAAAAAGTAGCACAATAAGAGTAACAATAACAAATCTATATACAGGGGGTACTGGTACCGAGGCAGTGTGCAGGGGTACAGCTTAGTTGAGGTAAGGTGGGAGTGAAGTCAATATCCATAGATAATAAACAGCAAGCAGCAGCAGTGTACAAATGGTAGGGCTGGGGGGTGGGGGGGGGACAATGTAAATAGTTAGGTGGCGATTTTATTAATTCTTCAGCAATCTTACGGCTTGGGGGTAGAAGCTGTTGAGGAGCCTTTTGGTCTTAGACTTGGCGCTATGGTATAGCTCGCTGTGCAGTAGCAGAGAAAACAGTCTATAACTTGGGTGAATGGAGTCTCTGACAATTGTATGGGCTTTCCTCTGACACCGCCTATTATATAGGTCCTGGATGGCAGGAAGCTTGTCCCCAGTGATGTACTGGGCCGTACGCACTACCCTCTGTAGCGCCTTATGGTCGGATGCCGAGCAGTTGCCAAACCAGGCGGTGATGCAACCCATCAGGATGCTCTCTATGGTGCAGCTGTAGAACTTTTTGCGGATCTGGGGGCCCATGCAAAATCTTTTCAGTCTCCTGAGGGGGAATAGGCATTGTCGTGCCCTCTTCACGACTGTCTTGGTATGTTTGGACCATGATAGTTAGTTGTTGATGTGGACACCAAGGAACTTGAAACCCTCAACTCGCTCCACTACAGCCCTGTTGATGTTAATGGGGGCGTGTTCGGCCCGCATTTTCCTGTCGTCAACGATCAGCACCTTTGCTCACATTGATGGAGAGGTTGCTGTCCTGGCACCACACTGCCAGTTCTCTGACCTCCTCCCTATAGGCCGTCTCACCGTTGTCGGTGATCAGGCCTACCACTGTTGTGTCATCAGCAAACTTAATGATGATGTTGGAGTCGTGTTTGGCTATGCAGTCATGGGTCAACAGGGAGTACAGGAGGGGACTAAGTTCACACCCCTGAGGGGCCCCAGTGTTAAGGATCAGCGTGGCAGACGTGTTGTTGCCTAATCTTACCACCTGGGGGCGGCCCGTCAGGAAGTCCAGGATCCAGTTGCAGAGGAAGGTGTTTAGTCCCAGAGTCCTTAGTTTAGTGATGAGCTTCGTGGGCACTATGGTGTTGAACGCTGAGCTGTAGTCAATGAACAGCATTCTCACATAGGTGTTCCTTTTGTCCAGGTGGGAAAGGGCAGTGTGGAGTGCGATTGACATTGCGTCATCTGTGGATCTGTTGGGGCGGTATGCGGATTGGAGTGGGTCTAGGATTTCCGGGAGGATGCTGTTGATGTGAGCCATGACCAGCATTTCAAAGCAATTCATGGCTATAGACGTGAGTGCTACGGGGTGGTAATCATTTAGGCAGGTTACCTTCGCTTCCTTGGGCACAGGGACTATAGTGGTCTGCTTGGGTAGGTTTTGCAGAATCGGTCAGGGAGAGGTTGAAAATGTCAGCGAAGACACTTGACAGTTGGTCCATGCATGCTTTGACTACACGTCCTAGTAATCCGTCTGGCCCAAAGGCTTTGTGAATGTTGTTAACATCGGCTACGTTATCACACAGTCATCCTGAATAGCTGGTGCTCTCAAATCAAACTTTATAGGTCACATACACATGGTTAGTAGATGTTATTAATGTGAGTGTAGCGAAATGCTTGTGCATCTAGTTCTGACAGTGCAGTAATATCTAACAAGTAATCTAACAAATTCACAATGACTACCTTATACACACATATGTAAAGGGCTGAATAAGAATATGTACATAAAAATACAGTTGAAGTCGAAAGTTTACATACATTTAGATTGGAGTCATTAAAACTCGTTTTCAACCACTCCACAAATATCTTGTTAACAAACTATAGTTTTGGCTAGTTGGTTAGGACATCTACTTTGTGCATGACACAAGTCATTTTTCCCATGACTGTTTACAGACAGATTATTTCACTTATAATTCACTGTATCATAATTCCAGTGGGTCAGACGTTTCCATACACTAAGTTGACTGTGCCTTTAAACAGCTTGGAAAATTCCAGAAAACGATGTCATGGTTTTAGAAACTTCTGATAGTATAATTGATATCTTTTGAGTCAATTGGAGGTGTAGCTGTGGATATATTTCAAGGCCTACCTTCAAACTCAGTGCCTCTTTGCTTGACATCATGGGAAAATGAAAAGAAATCAGCCAAGACCTCCGAAAAACAATTGTAGATCTCTACAAGTCTGGTTCATCCTTGGGAGCAATTTCCAAATGCCTGAAGGTACCACATTCATCTGTACAAACAATAGTACACAAGTATAAACGCGATGGGACCACGCAGCCGTCATACCGCTCAGGAAGGAGACGCGTTCTATCTCCTAGAGATGAACGTATTTTGGGTGAAAAGTGAAAATCAATCCCAGAACAACAGCAAAGGACCTTGTGAAGATGCTGGAGGAAGCAGGTACAAAATGATCTATATCCACAGTAAAACAAGTCCTATATTGACATAACCTGAAAGGCCGCTCAGCAAGGAAGAAGCCCCTGCTCCAAAACCGCCATAAAAAAGCCAGACAATGGTTTGCATCTGCACATGTGGACAAAAATCGTACTTTTTGGAGCAATGTCTTCTGGTCTGATGAAACAAAAATAGAACTGTTTGGCCATAATGACCATCGTTATGTTTGGAGGAAAAGGGGGAGGTTTGCAAGCCAAAGAACACCATCCTAAACGTAAAGTACGGGGAGGCAGCATCATGTTGTGGGGGTGCTTTGATGCAGGAGGGACTGGTGCACTTCACAAAATAGATGGCATCATGAGGAAAGAAATCTATGTGGATATATAGAAGCAACATCTCAAGACATCAGTCTGGAAGTTAAAGTTTGGTCGCAAATGGATTTTCCAAATGGACAATGACCCCAGCATACTTCCAAAGTTGTGACAAAATGGCTTAAGGACAACAAAGTCAAGGTATTGGAGTGGCCATCACAAAGCCCTGACCTCAATCCCCTAGGAAATATGTGGGAAGAACTGAAAAAATGTGTACGAGGCAGGAGGCCTACAAACATGACTCAGTTACACCAGCTCTGTCATGAGGAATGGGCCAAAATTCACCCAATTTATTGTGGGAAGCTTGTGGAAGGCTACCAGAAACGTTTGATTCAAGTTAAACAATTTCAAGGCAATGCTACCAAATACTAATTGAGTGTATGCAAACTTCTGACCCACTGGGAATGTGATGAAAGGAATAAAAGCTGAAAGAAATCATTCTCTCTACTATTATTCTAACATTTCACATTCTTAAAATAAAGTGGGGATCCTAACTGACCTAATACAGGGAATTTACACTAGGATGAAATGTCAGTTATTGTGAAAAACTGAGTTTAAATGTATTTGGCTAAGGTGTATGTAAACTTCCAACCCCAGCCCAAACTCACCCGACAGGGGTTAGAGAGGGATACACTGCCAGGGCTGGCTCCATAGAACAGGAGATGAGAGAGAAGGGAAGAGAAGACAAGAGGGAGAGAGGAGGAGGTTGAGATCAGGAAGTAATGGGGTAGAGGGCAAAGAGAGCGGGGGAGGCGAGAGAGAGAGTGAAGGGAGAGATAGGAGAAGGGCTACAATAGCAGATCATCAACAACAACAACATCAGGGAGTCGGAAAAGACAAGGACAGCCCACAACGCACACACACGCACACGCGCACGCACACGCACACACACACACACAGCGGATTGGAGCCAGAGAAGTGGGATTTCCCGGGTTGATGGAATCCTCCCAGAAATCTCCCAGAGTTACAAGGGATGGGAGGAAGTCAGTGAGAAGACGGATCACAGAGGGAGTCTGGGTAATGCCAAGGACTCAAACTAACTTTTCTGCTGCTCAGCAAATACTGTACTGAAGGTGAATTAATCTATTTACATAGTACTGCAGTATCTATCCATCCATCTCATCTAAAACAATCTAAACTAACTCTCCCTGTTGCATATATCCCTGCCCTGTCTGTAGATCTACAGCTATAGTGGTGCTGTTCTGGGTGAATACAGACTGTAGTGCTGTTCTGGGTGAATACAGACTGTAGTGCTGTTCTGGGTGAATACAGACTGTAGTGCTGGTCTGGGTAAATACAGACTGTAGTGCTGTTCTGGGTGAATACAGACTGTAGTGCTGTTCTGGGTGAACACAGACTGTAGTGCTGTTCTGGGTGAATACAGACTGTAGTGCTGTTCTGGGTGAATACAGACTGTAGTGATGTTCTGGGTGAATACAGACTGTAGTGCTGTTCTGGGTGAATACAGACTGTAGTGCTGGTCTGGGTCAACACAGACTGTAGTGCTGTTCTGGGTGAATACAGACTGTAGTGCTGTTCTGGGTGAATACAGACTGTAGTGATGTTCTCGGTGAACAAAGACTGTAGTGCTGTTCTGGGTGAATACAGACTGTAGTGCTGTTCTGGGTGAACACAGACTGTAGTGCTGTTCTGGGTGAACACAGACTGTAGTGTTGGTCTGGGTGAATACAGACTGTAGTGCTGTTCTGGGTGAATACAGACTGTAGTGCTGTTCTGGGTGAATACAGACTGTAGTGCTGGTCTGGGTAAATACAGACTGTAGTGCTGGTCTGGGTGAATACAGACTGTAGTGCTGTTCTGGGTGAATACAGACTGTAGTGCTGTTCTGGGTGAACACAGACTGTAGTGCTGTTCTGGGTGAATACAGACTGTAGTGCTGTTCTGGGTGAATACAGACTGTAGTGCTGTTCTGGGTGAATACAGACTGTAGTGATGTTCTGGGTGAATACAGACTGTAGTGCTGTTCTGGGTGAATACAGACTGTAGTGCTGGTCTGGGTCAACACAGACTGTAGTGCTGTTCTGGGTGAATACAGACTGTAGTGCTGTTCTGGGTGAATACAAACTGTAGTGATGTTCTCGGTGAACAAAGACTGTAGTGCTGTTCTGGGTGAATACAGACTGTAGTGCTGTTCTGGGTGAATACAGACTGTAGTGCTGTTCTGGGTGAACTCAGACTGTAGTGCTGTTCTGGGTGAACACAGACTGTAGTGCTGTTCTGGGTGAATACAGACTGTAGTGCTGGTCTGGTTGAATACAGACTGTAGTGCTGTTCTGGGTGAATACAGACTGTAGTGCTGTTCTGGGTGAACACAGACTGTAGTGCTGTTCTGGGTGAACAAAGCCTGTAGTGCTGTTCTGGGTGAACACAGACTGTAGTGCTGTTCTGGGTAAACACAGACTGTAGTGCTGTTCTGGGTGAATACAGACTGTAGTGCTGTTCTGGGTGAACACAGGCTGTAGTGCTGTTCTGGGTGAATACAGACTGTAGTGCTGTTCTGGGTAAACACAGACTGTAGTGCTGTTCTGGGTGAATACAGACTGTAGTGCTGTTCTGGGTGAACACAGGCTATAGTGCTGTTCTGGGTAAATACAGACTGTAGTGCTGTTCTGGGTGAACACAGACTGTAGTGCTGTTCTGGGTGAACACAGACTGTAGTGCTGTTCTGGGTGAACACAGACTGTAGTGCTGTTCTGGGTGAACACAGACTGTAGTGCTGTTCTGGGTGAATACAGACTGTAGTGCTGTTCTGGGTGAACAAAGACTGTAGTGCTGTTCTGGGTGAACACAGACTGTAGTGCTGTTCTGGGTGAACACAGACTGTAGTGCTGGTCTGGGTCAACACAGACTGTAGTGCTGTTCTGGGTGAATACAGACTGTAGTGCTGTTCTGGGTGAATACAAACTGTAGTGATGTTCTCGGTGAACAAAGACTGTAGTGCTGTTCTGGGTGAATACAGACTGTAGTGCTGTTCTGGGTGAATACAGACTGTAGTGCTGTTCTGGGTGAACTCAGACTGTAGTGCTGTTCTGGGTGAACACAGACTGTAGTGCTGTTCTGGGTGAATACAGACTGTAGTGCTGGTCTGGTTGAATACAGACTGTAGTGCTGTTCTGGGTGAATACAGACTGTAGTGCTGTTCTGGGTGAACACAGACTGTAGTGCTGTTCTGGGTGAACAAAGCCTGTAGTGCTGTTCTGGGTGAACACAGACTGTAGTGCTGTTCTGGGTAAACACAGACTGTAGTGCTGTTCTGGGTGAATACAGACTGTAGTGCTGTTCTGGGTAAACACAGACTGTAGTGCTGTTCTGGGTGAATACAGACTGTAGTGCTGTTCTGGGTGAACACAGGCTATAGTGCTGTTCTGGGTAAATACAGACTGTAGTGCTGTTCTGGGTGAACACAGACTGTAGTGCTGTTCTGGGTGAACACAGACTGTAGTGCTGTTCTGGGTGAACACAGACTGTAGTGCTGTTCTGGGTGAACACAGACTGTAGTGCTGTTCTGGGTGAATACAGACTGTAGTGCTGTTCTGGGTGAACAAAGACTGTAGTGCTGTTCTGAGTGAATACAGACTGTAGTGCTGTTCTGGGTGAACACAGACTGTAGTGCTGTTCTGGGTGAACACAGACTGTAGTGCTGTTCTGGGTGAATACAGACTGTAGTGCTGTTCTGGGTGAACAAAGACTGTAGTGCTGTTCTGGGTGAACAAAGACTGCAGTGCTGTTCTGAGTGAATACAGACTGTAGTGCTGTTCTGGGTAAACACAGACTGTAGTGCTGTTCTGGGTGAACACAGACTGTAGTGTGGAGCTGTGCAGATTACACTCCACTCACATTACTGTGTAATTATCTAAGCAATACTGCTAGCAGACCTGAAACAGATACAGTTATTACTTAATCAACCCAAACAGACACAGTTATTACTGAATCAACCCAAACAGATACAGTTATTACTGAATCAACCCAAACAGATACAGTTATTACTGAATCAACCCAAACAGATACAGTTATTACTGAATCAACCCAAACAGATACTGTTATTACTGAATCAACCCAAACAGATACTGTTATTACTGAATCAACCCAAACAGACACAGTTATTACTGAATCAACCCAAACAGACACAGTTATTACTGAATCAACCCAAACAGATACTGTTATTACTGAATCAACCCAAACAGATACTGTTATTACTGAATCAACCCAAACAGACACAGTTATTACTGAATCAACCCAAACAGATACTGTTATTACTGAATCAACCCAAACAGACACAGTTATTACTGAATCAACCCAAACAGACACAGTTATTACTGAATCAACCCAAACAGACACAGTTATTACTGAATCAACCCAAACAGATACTGTTATTACTGAATCAACCGAAACAGACACAGTTATTACTGAATCAACCCAAACAGACACAGTTATTACTGAATCAACCCAAACAGACACAGTTATTACTGAATCAACCCAAACAGATACTGTTATTACTGAATCAACCGAAACAGACACAGTTATTACTGAATCAACCCAAACAGATACAGTTATTACTGAATCAACCCAAACAGATACTGTTATTACTGAATCAACCGAAACAGACACAGTTATTACTGAATCAACCCAAACAGATACTGTTATTACTGAATCAACCCAAACAGACACAGTTATTACTGAATCAACCCAAACAAATACAGCTATTACTTAATCAACCTCTATAAAAACCCTGATAGAGACAGCTATTAAAACTGTTAGGCTACGTAAGCCAGCCTCTACTACAGACACAGCCGTTATCACTGAAAGTCTCTGACACGGGCAGCCTGAAACCAGACTGAAGCCTGACTGAAACCAGCCTGAAACCAGCTTGAAAAAAGCCTGGCGGCCTAAACACTGATAAATAAAATGTAGCTCAGTGTTAAAGAGAAAATATATTCCAAGAGTAGAATCATACATTAGTCTCTAATAGGGACACAATCCTCAACACTCATCAATCCCATTATCAACACATTCCTCCAGACACAAACACACACTCCAAACCTCTGAACCATATTAGCATCCACTCTGATCTCTGTGGCCCTAAAGGGGATTCACGATGTCTGCGGAGCAGCTAGTTAGTGAGGTAGGCCATTGTGTGTATGTTCAGAGAGGTAGGCCATTGTGTGTGTGCTCAGCGAGGTAGGCTATTGTGTGTGTGTTCAGCAAGGTAGGCCATTGTGTGTGTGTTCAGTGAGGTAGGCCATTGTGTGTGTGTGTGTTCAGCGAGGTAGGCCATTGTGTGTGTGTGTTCAGAGAGGTAGGCCATTGTGTAGGCTATTGCGTGTGTGTGTGTTCAGCAAGGTAGGCCATTGTGTGTGTGTGTGTGTTCAGCGAAGTATGCCACTGTGTGTGTGTGTTCAGCGAGGTATGCCAATGTGTGTGTGTGTGTGTGTGTTCAGCGAGATAGGCCACTGTGTGTGTCAAATAAAATCAAATTAAATGTTATTGGTCACGTACACATGGTTAGCAGATGTTAATGCGAGTGTAGCGAAATGCTTGTGTGTGTGTGTGTTCAGCGAGGTAGGCCATTGTGTGTGTGTGTGTTCGCTAAGAAATGCCAGTACATCACGCATCCTGACACAAAGACAAGGACGTCGCTGGAGAGGCTGTCGAAGGCTGTCCTTGAGTCTGCCTGCGTGCATTCCTGAGGGGACCTGTACAATGCCAGCAAGGCTGGGAGAGAGAGAAAAACACACACCCACTGAACCATCAGCAGCCAACAACAACAACCATCCCTCACGATTCTCATTCTGCCGATTCACATAGCTGAATGAGAGTTATGACTAGTCCCTTGACACACACAGCCCCATACAAACATTTTCACACAGACACGTACACACACATATAGGCACGTACGTCAGTGCATAAGTTCCACACAGATAAATACTACTCTTCTCCTTTTCTGCATCCTATGACTAGCACTGTCCCCTTTCCTCCCTGCCGGCTCGGCCCTCCTAGTCCGTGGCTGAGTGACTCATTGGGAGCTTACAGAACAAGGCTGCGGGGAGCTCAGCGAAAAGGCTCGACCCCATCCCCTTCTCAGGACCATCCCTGGAAAGCTTCTCCCATTCCTCACTTCCCTCATCAATTCATCCCTCTGACTTCAAAATGGCCTGAGTCACTCCCCTCCTCAAAAAAAACACTTGACTCATCTGACGTCAAAACCTATACACCTGTATATCTTCTTTTTTTTCTTTCCAAAACACTGTCTCTGATCAACTTTCTTGCTATCTCTCTCCGAATGATCTTCTTGACCCTAACCAGTCAGGCTTCAAGACGGGTCACTCAACCGAATTACCTTGGCGTGACCCTGGACATCACCTTGTCAATCTCTGCAAACATCAAAGCAGTGACTAGCTCCTGCAGGTTCATGCTCTACAACATCTGTAGAGTACGTCCCTGCCCCACACAGGAATCAACGCAGGTCTTTAATCCAGGCACTTGTCATCTCTGCAACTCTCTGTTGGCTGGGCTCCCAGCTTGTGCCATAAAACCCAGCAAATTATCCAGAACGCTGCAGCCCGCCTGGCTTTCAACTTTACCACCCCAACACTTGCACTGTCCACCCTCCCACCCCACAATTCCTTATGTTAAGCAAATCAGACAAAACCATTTGACTGTTTTTGATTTATTTACGGATAGCCAGTGGCACTCTCCAACATTCAGACATAATTTACAAACTGAGCATTTGGATTTAGTGAGTCCGCCAGATCAGAGGCAGTAGGGATGACCAGGGATGTTCTCTGTTTAGTGAGTCCTCCAGATCAGAGGCAGTAGGGATGACCAGGGATGTTCTCTGTTTAGTGAGTCCTCCAGATCAGAGGCAGTAGGGATGACCAGGGATGTTCTCTTGATAAGTATGTGAATTGGACCCTTTTCCTGTCCTGCTAATCATTCCAAATGTAACAAGTACTTCTGGGTGACAGGGAAAATGTATGGAGTAAAAATGTTTCTTGAAGAATGTAGTGGAGTAAATATAAAAGTTGGCAAAAATATTATTTGTAAAGTAAAGTACAGGTACCCCAAAAACTACTTAAGTAGTACTTTAAAGTATTTTGACTCAAGTACTTTACACCACTGGAAAAAAAGTATGTTTCTGCCTCTGATTCTCCATGCAGTAAGGCTAGCGGCTACAACCAACACATCCCAACCTCAACACATCCCAACCCCAAAACATCACAACCTTCATCTATTCAAAGTCTCCTTCATTTGAATAACTCCCATTCCTCTCATTGTATTGGACAGCCACAAATGTTCCATCTTCCCTGAAGGCTCTTGGGTCAGCCTGATCACTAGAAATATACTTACATTTCGGATGTTTGAATAGGTCCTGAGAATGTCGACATACAGTGCACGTTAAGTTGGGACTCATTCAAAGGTTTTTCTTTATTTTATACTATTTTCTACATTGTATCAAAACTATGAAATAACACATAAGGAATCATGTAGTAACCAAACATTTTATAAATATATTTTATATTTGAGTTTCTTCAAAGTAGCCACCGCTTGTCTTGATGACAGCTTGCACACTCTTGGCATTCTCTGAATCAGCTTCACCTGGAATGCTTTTCAAACAGTCTTTTCCTTTGTTCTGCAGTCCAACTCATCATAAACCATCTCAATTGGGTTATGGTCGGGTGATTGTGGAGGCCAGGTCATCTGATGAAGCACTCCATCACTCTCCTTCTTGGTCAAATAGCCCTTACACAGCCTGGATGTGTGTTGGGTCATTGTCCTGTTGAAAAACAAATGATAGTCCCACTAAGCCCAAACTAGATGAGATGGCGTATTGCTGAAGAATGTTGTGGTAGCCATGCTGGTAAAGTGTGCCTTGAATTCTAAATAAATCACTGACAGTGTCACCAGCAAAGCACTATCACACCATCACACCTCCTCCTCCATGTTTCACAGTGGGAACCACACATGCAGAGATCATCCGTTCACCTACTCTGCGTCTCACAAAGACATGGCAGTTGGAACCCAAAAAATCTCAAATTTGGACTCATCAGACCAAAGGACAAATTTCCACTGGTCTAATGTCCATTGCTGTGTTTCTTGGCCCAAGCAAGTCTCTTCTTCTTATTGGTGTCCTTCAGTAGTGGTTTCTTTGCAGCAATTCGACCATGAAGGCCTGATTCACGCAGTCTCCTCTGAACAGTTGATATTGAAATGTGTCTGTTACTTGAACTCTGTTAAGCATTTATTTGGGCTGCAATTTCTGAGGCTGGTAACTCTATTGAACTTATCCTCTGCAGCAGAGGTAACTCTGGGTCTTCCTATCCTGTGGCGGTCTTCATGAGAGACAGTTTCATCTTAGAGCTTGATGGATTTTGCGACTGCACTTGCAGAGTTCTGTATTGACTGACCTTTATGTCTTAAAGTAATGATGGACTGTTGTTTCTCTTTGCTTATCTGAGCTGTTCTTGCCATAATATGGACTTGTTTTTTTACCAAATCTTCTGTATACCACCCCTACCTTGTCACAACAGAACTGATTGGCTCAAACGCATTAAGAAGGAAAGAAATTCCACAAATTAACTTTTTAAAAGGCACACCTGTTAATTGAAATACATTCCAGGTGACTACCTCATGAAGCTGGTTGAGAGAATGCCAAGAGTGTGCAAAGCTGTCATCAAGGCAAAGGGTGGCTACTTTGAAGAATCTCAAATATAACATATATTTTTATTTGTTTAACACTTTTTTGGTTACTACATGATTCCATATGTGTTATTTCATAGTTTTGATGTCTTCACTATTATTCTACAATTTGGAACATAGTAAAAATAAAGAAAAACCCTTGCATGAGTAGGTGTTTCCTCATTTTTGACCTGGACTGTATGCCTTCCTAAACCATAGCCCTAACCTTAACCTTTGAGTTGTTTCTGTCTTAACCCTGCAACCACACGGAATTAACTCTGTAATCACACCCAATTATTGCGTTAGAAACTTCAAAGGAAAACTGTGAGATCTTGTTGCCTGGTTAGCATAGTGAGCCCCAGTATACTGGTTTCATGGCTGAATATACACTGAGTGTATAAAACATTAGGAACACCTTCCTAATATTGAGTTACATGCCTCTATCGCCTTGGAACAGCCTCAATTCGCTGGGGCATGGACTCTACAACTTCTCGAAACCCTTCCACAGGGATTCTGGCCTATGTTGACTACAATGCTTCCCACAGTTGTGTCAAGTTGGCGGGATGTCCATTGGGTGGTGGACCATTCTTGATACACGTGAAACTGTTGAGTGTGAAAAACCCAGCAGCGTCGCAGTTCTTGACACATTTGAACTGGTGCGCCTTCATTGCCTTCAGAAAGTATTCACACCCCTTGACTTTTTCCCCATTGTGTTGTGTTACAGCCTGAATGTAAAATAGATTAAACTAAGATGTTCTGTCCCTGGCCTACACACAATAAACCATAATGTCAAAGTGGAAAATGAAAAGCTGAAGTCTATTCAACCACTTTGTTATGGCAAGTCTAAATACTGTAAGTTGTGTGCGATAATAGTGTTAATCATGATTTTTGAATGACTACCTCATCTCTATACCCCACACATACAAGTCTATACAGAATAAAACATATTCCTGTTTGCAATAACACACTAAAGTAAAACTGCAAGAAATGTGGCAAAGAAATGAACTTTATGTCCTGAATACAACGTTTTATATTCGGGGCAAATCCAACACAACCCACCACTGAGTACCACCCTTTATATTTTCAACTATTGTGGTGGCTGCATCATGTTATGCGTATGCTTGTCATCGGCAAAGACTAGGGAGTTTTTTAGGATAAAAATACACAGAATAGAGCTAAGCACAGGCATATCCTAGAGGAAAACCTTGTTCTGTCTGCAGACACTGGGAGACACATTTTCAGCAGGACAATAACTTTAAACACAAGGCCAAATATACACTGGAGTTGCTTTACAAGACAACATTGAATGTTCCTGAGTGACCTAGTTACAGTTTTGACTTAAATTGGCTAGAAAATGTATGGCAAGACTTGAAAATGGCTGTCTAGCAATGATCAACAAAGAGCTTGAAGAATTATTTTAAAGAATAATGTGCAAATATTGTACAATCCAGGTGTGCAGCGCTCGTAGAGACTTATCCAGGAAGACTCACAGCTGTCATGGTTGCCAAAGGGGATTCTAACATGCATTGACTCAAGGGTGTGAATACTTATGTAAATTAGATATTTCTGTATTTCATTTGCAATTTTTAAAACTTTAAAAAATATATGTTTTCACTTTGTCATTATGTGGTTTTGTGTGTAGATAGGTGAGAGAAAAAATAATATTTCATCTATTTTCAATTCTGGATTTAACACAACAAAATGTGGAATAATACAAGGAGTATGAATACTTTCCTGTTTGCAATAACACACTAAAGTAAAACTGCAAACAATGTGGCAAAGAAATGAACTTTATGTCCTGAATACAACGTTTTATATTCGGGGCAAATCCAACACAACCCACCACTGAGTACCACCCTTTATATTTTCAACTATTAAGGAAATATATTTTGTCTTGCCCATTCACCCTCTGAATGGCACACATACCCAATCCATGCCTCAGTTGTCTCTAGGCTTAATCATCCTCCCTGAACCTTTTGTCACGACATCCGCCGAAGTTGGCTCCCCTGCCTGTTCGGGCAGTGCTCGGCGGTCGTCGTCACCGGCCTACTAGAAGTTGGCTCCCCTGCCTGTTCGGGCAGTGCTCGGCGGTCGTCGTCACCGGCCTACTAGAAGTTGGCTCCCCTGCCTGTTCGGGCAGTGCTCGGCGGTCGTCGTCACCGGCCTACTAGAAGTTGGCTCCCTGCCTGTTCGGGCGGTGCTCGGCGGTCGTCGTCTCCGGCCTACTAGAAGTTGGCTCCCCTGCCTGTTCGGGCGGTGCTCGGCGGTCGTCGTCACCGGCCTACTAGAAGTTGGCTCCCCTGCCTGTTCGGGCGGTGCTCGGCGGTCGTCGTCACCGGCCTACTAGAAGTTGGCTCCCCTGCCTGTTCGGGCGGTGCTCGGCGGTCGTCGTCACCGGCCTACTAGAAGTTGGCTCCGCTGCCTGTTCGGGCGGCGCTCGGCGGTCGTCGTCACCGGCCTACTAGAAGTTGGCTCCCCTGCCTGTTCGGGCGGCGCTCGGCGGTCGTCGTCTCCGGCCTACTAGAAGTTGGCTCCCCTGCCTGTTCGGGCGGTGCTCGGCGGTCGTCGTCTCCGGCCTACTAGAAGTTGGCTCCCCTGCCTGTTCGGGCGGCGCTCGGCGGTCGTCGTCACCGGCCTACTAGAAGTTGGCTCCCCTGCCTGTTCGGGCGGCGCTCGGCGGTCGTCGTCACCGGCCTACTAGAAGTTGGCTCCCCTGCCTGTTCGGGCGGTGCTCGGCGGTCGTCGTCACCGGCCTACTAGAAGTTGGCTCCCCTGCCTGTTCGGGCGGTGCTCGGCGGTCGTCGTCACCGGTCTACTAGAAGTTGGCTCCCCTGCCTGTTCGGGCGGTGCTCGGCGGTCGTCGTCACCGGCCTACTAGAAGTTGGCTCCCCTGCCTGTTCGGGCGGTGCTCGGCGGTCGTCGTCACCGGCCTACTAGAAGTTGGCTCCCCTGCCTGTTCGGGCGGTGCTCGGCGGTCGTCGTCACCGGCCTACTAGCCGCCACCGAGCCCTTTTTCGTTGTCTGTTTGTTTTGTCTTATTAGCTGCACCTGTGTCTATTTGTGTGCTTGATGGGCTTCCTTATTTAAAGTGCATTTACCGGCCCTTGTTTCATGCGGGATTACTCATATGTTACGTGGGTATGTTTTTTGGTGTTCGTGCTCTGGACCTGGTACCCTGTGTGTTTGGTTGGTCCACATTTTCCGTGCCCTGTGTTGTTGTGCATTATTCTCAGTGCGATATTAGAAGTGCACGTCTTCCTGTGGAACTATATGCTCTCTGCCCCTGATTCTTCACTCACGCACCAAGTCACCAGTGACACCTTTATGTTCCCCTTCATCTACACTGATTGAAGTGGATTAAACAAGTGACATCAATAAGGGATCAGAACTTTCACTCGGATTCACCTGGTTAGTCTATGTCATGGAAAGAGCTCCTAATGTTTTGTCCATCAGTGTAGACAAGATACACTCTGTGGTTTATCACTGCAGCCTAACACACTCACATGGCTACAGATTGTATTCTTGTTGGCTGTTCATAAGATCCCAGTTTAGTACCACAGCCTGCATTCACACACACACACACACACACACACACACACACACACACACACACACACACACACACACACACACACACCACACACACACACACACACACACACACACACACACACACACACACACACACACACACACACACACACACACACACACACACACACACACACACACACACACACACACACACACACACACACACACACACACACACTAATGAACACACACACTGCTGGAATGTCATGTTCCGGTCTCTTAAAACACACATTACAAGATAACATTATCCAGTCATTTGCTCAGCGGTCGTACAGGGAATATTACAGCTCAGTTAAACATGAGGAAACCATGTCAAAACTGAGGCCTGTTCAAGCATGCACGTTAAGCGAGCACTCTGCAATGGCAGTTGGTCCCACACCTCTCTGCAGAGTGCCATACTTAGCACGGCAACTTTGCTTGTGGGTGTGTTCAGGCGTGTGTAATGAGGAGGGGAAGAAAGTCACATGCCATCTCATTATCTATGAGCTGCTATCCTGAGGATGGATACATAAGAAGTGATGCTACTCTATTAGCAAAGTAATATGTTATCCTTATGTTTATCACTTCACATGAATACAATAATGATTTCCGTGAGGCCAAGTGTAGCTAAATGCTACATTAACAGCTTAATGATCACTCACAGACCCACAGAAGCACACACATTACAAACGTGTGAAGACGGGCTGCTAGGAGGTTTTCCTGGGTGATCACGGTATATCCTACACCGGAAGAAAAGGTGATAATCTTTTCAAAACACTGTAATCACTATAATGAAATAAACTCTCTATCACAGACACTATAATCATGCTCTCTCTCTCTCTCATACAAATACACACACACACACGCACACGCACACACAGGCTGTGCTCCAGATGTGTGGGTCATAACGGTGTCTGTGGCAGCAGACAGGACCAGGTAGCACCCTGCTATTACCCAGGAGCCTCATCTGGTGTTAAGCACTGAGTGACGGCTCAAAAAGAGACCTGCCTGTCGAGAACACTGAGACACACTGTAGAGACATACTGTAGACCCACAGGAGTTAAGCAGGTGAGAAATGGTGTAAAACAGGGAGAGAGAGAGAGAGAGAGAGAGAGAGAGAGAGACACAGAGACACAGAGACACAGAGAGAGACACAGAGAGAGAGAGAGAGAGAGACACAGAGACACAGAGACACAGAGAGAGACACAGAGACACAGAGAGAGACACAGAGACACAGTGTCTAATTTACCCTGAACCAAGGCTCTCTCATACTGTGTATAATTTACCCTGAACCAGGGCTCTTTCAAACGGTGTCTAATTTACCCTGGGCCAAGGCTCTCTCATACTGTGTATAATTTACCCTGGACCAAGGCTCTCTCATACTGTGTATAATTTACCCTGGACCAAGGCTCTCTCATACTGTGTATAATTTACCCTGGACCAAGGCTCTCTCATACTATGTATAATTTACCCTGAACCAAGGCTCTCTCATACTGTGTATAATTTACAATGGACCAAGGCTCTCTCATACTGTGTATAATTTACCCTGGACCAAGGCTCTCTCATACTGTGTATAATTTACCCTGAACCAAGGCTCTCTCATACTGTGTGTAATTTACCCTGGACCAAGGCTCTCTCATACTGTGTATAATTTACCCTGAACCAAGGCTCTCTCATACTGTGTGTAATTTACCCTGGACCAAGGCTCTCTCATACTGTGTATAATTTACCCTGGACCAAGGCTCTCTCATACTGTGTGTAATTTACCCTGGACCAAGGCTCTCTCATACTGTGTATAATTTACCCTGGACCAAGGCTCTCTCATACTGTGTATAATTTACCCTGGACCAAGGCTCTCTCATACTGTGTATAATTTACAATGGACCAAGGCTCTCTCATACTGTGTATAAGTTACCCTGAAACAAGACTCTCTCTGTGGTGAGTGTGTGTGGTGTATGTGTGTCTTAAGTGTGTACTCTGTATTTATGCAATGCATATGAGTGTCCATCGACTCTATCCGGGTAGTTCAGGTCTATGGTACTAGTTACCAGTGTAACATCCTTCATATCTATGGATTCTATTCTTTGATGGACATGACATTCTACAGAGGCCAGCTGGTGTTAGTGTGCAATGACAGGATACAGTATCCTGTTACGCCTACCTATCATCAACAGCTTTTTACAGTACACCCACTACGCTACCTACGTCTTTATGAAAACCAATGCATTGGGAAACACTGTCCTAGATCTTCAGATGTGTGAGGGGGAGTCGACAAGGGCCTAGAGATAGAGATATGTCCTGTCTGCCTTCCTTCCTTCACTCAGACAGACTGTGGAGCAAAGCCATCTTGCTTTGGGGCGAATATGAAGCCGTCAGTGTGGAAAGGAGCCATGTTGCTTTGGGGCAGTCGGTTAGCTGATGGAGACAGATAGGAGTTGGTGTACTGTCTGATCAGATAGAGATTAACTAAAGTAACGTATGTAAGACAAGACCTGCTGTATCAAGCAACATGTGAGAGACTCGATACACACAGGAGATTAAAGGTAGCTCTTTCTGCACGTTCCAGAACGGAACGTGGTATGTTATCACCCTGGTCTTATGTGAAGGTAGACACAGACACACACGCACACACACACGCACACGCACGCACACACACAGGCACACACACACTCCAAAAGTGTTTCAGCTGTACTGAAAGTCACTGGAAACTCTTTTTAGTCAATGCTTAGTCACGACCCTCTGCTAAAACTCTTGCATCACATGACCCACTATGTTGATACTGCAAGGTACGGAACAAGCAGGGAGAGAGAGAGAGAAGGGCAGAGAGAGAGAGAGAAGAGAGAAACGAGAGGGAGAGAGAGCGCTCAGGGGAGAACCCCTCACTTAGACACTAAGGCAGTGAGTAGACACTGAGCTACAGTGACTGGCACCATTAGCCTCTCTCTGACCCCTCACTGTTCCACTGAAAACAGAGTCAGAACCAACACAGCACCCAGCTCCCCCAGTCTCACTACCCCATTGGTCTGACCTGCGGAATCACAGCCTATAGTTCCATAGGTTTATTCTACAACAAAACATCCGAAATGTACCAACTGCATGTGAAATATAGATCTGCCTGTACATTCTATCGGGTGTGAGTGAGCCCAGGCCAGACGAGGAGGATTGTGGGGAAAATGAATGTAGTGGTCCATCTGTCTGTGCATGTCTAAGTCCCCTGGACAAAAACACACCGCTCTCCTCAGACAGTCCTGGACAGTGTACTGTTGTTACTCACAGACACAGTGAGGGGTGGGAGAAGAAAGAAAGAGAAAGAGGGATGAAACAAAAGAGGATGAGAGGATGTGGAGTCAAAGGAAAAGAAGAAAGGTGAGGAAAGGGAAAAAAAGAGACGAAAAAAGGAAGTGGAGAAGAGAGTGATGTCAGACCAATATGAGGGATGGGAAGATGGATGAGAGAAAATGAAGATGGATGAGAGAAAATGAAGATGGATGAGAGAAAATGAAGAGGGAGGAAAGGTGCAAATATAGAAAGAGAGAGTGAGGGAGAGACAAGACAGGTTGAAATAATAGGATCCTCTGTCTGTCCGGTAAAATAATGATCATGCTGAGTTTTCAACAGTAGCGATTCATTGATGAATGTGCAACATTAATAATAAAGGTTGCTCTCTCCACTTAGAGAGAGAGAGAGTTTCCACTTAGAGAGAGAGTTTCCACTTAGAGAGAGAGAGAGAGTTTCCACTTAGAGAGAGAGTTTCCACTTAGAGAGAGAGAGAGAGTTTCCACTTAGAGAGAGAGTTTCCACTTAGAGAGAGAGAGAGAGTTTCCACTTAGAGAGAGAGTTTCCACTTAGAGAGAGAGTCTCCACTTAGAGAGAGAGAGAGTTTCCACTTAGAGAGAGAGAGAGTGAGGGAGAGACAAGACAGGTTGAAATAATAGGATCCTCTGTCTGTCCGGTAAAATAATGATCATGCTGAGTTTTCAACAGTAGCGATTCATTGATGAATGTGCAACATTAATAATAAAGGTTGCTCTCTCCACTTAGAGAGAGAGAGAGTTTCCACTTAGAGAGAGAGAGAGTTTCCACTTAGAGAGAGAGAGAGTTTCCACTTAGAGAGAGAGAGAGTTTCCACTTAGAGAGAGAGAGAGTCTCCACTTAGAGAGAGAGAGAGAGTTTCCACTTAGAGAGAGAGTTTCCACTTAGAGAGAGAGAGAGTTTCCACTTAGAGAGAGAGAGAGAGTTTCCACTTAGAGAGAGAGTTTCCACTTAGAGAGAGAGAGAGTTTCCACTTAGAGAGAGAGAGAGAGTTTCCACTTAGAGAGAGAGAGAGAGTTTCCACTTAGAGAGAGAGTTTCCACTTAGAGAGAGAGAGAGTTTCCACTTAGAGAGAGAGAGAGAGTTTCCACTTAGAGAGAGAGAGAGAGTTTCCACTTAGAGAGAGAGAGAGTTTCCACTTAGAGAGAGAGTTTCCACTTAGAGAGAGAGTTTCCACTTAGAGAGAGAGTCTCCACTTAGAGAGAGAGAGTTTCCACTTAGAGAGAGAGTTTCCACTTAGAGAGAGAGTTTCCACTTAGAGAGAGAGTCTCCACTTAGAGAGAGAGAGTTTCCACTTAGAGAGAGAGTTCCACTTAGAGAGATAGGTTCCACTTAGAGAGAGAGTTTCCACTTAGAGAGAGAGAGTTTCCACTTAGAGAGGAGAGAGTCTCCACTTAGGAGAGAAGAGAGTCTTCCACTTAGAGAGAGAGAGTTTCCACTTAGAGAGAGAGAGAGTTTCCACTTAGAGAGAGAGAGTTCTCCACTTAGAGAGAGAGAGTTTCCACTTAGAGAGAGAGAGAGTTTCCACTTAGAGAGAGAGAGTTTCCACTTAGAGAGAGAGAGTTTCCACTTAGAGAGAGAGAGAGTTTCCACTTAGAGAGAGAGAGTTCCACTTAGAGAGAGAGAGTTTCCACTTAGAGAGAGAGAGAGTTTCCACTTAGAGAGAGAGAGTTTCCACTTAGAGAGAGAGAGTCTCCACTTAGAGAGAGAGAGTTTCCACTTAGAGAGAGAGAGAGTCTCCACTTAGAGAGAGAGAGTTTCCACTTAGAGAGAGAGAGTTTCCACTTAGAGAGAGAGAGAGTTTCCACTTAGAGAGAGAGAGAGTCTCCACTTAGAGAGAGAGTTTTCCACTTAGAGAGAGAGAGTTGTCCACTTAGAGAGAGAGAGTGTCCACTTAGAGAGAGAGAGTTCCACTTAGAGAAGAGTTTCCACTTAGAGAGAGAGAGAGAGTTTCCACTAGAGAAGAGAGAGAGTTTCCACTTAGAGAGGAGAGTTCCACTTAGAGAGAGAGTTTCCACTTAGAGAGAGAGAGAGTCTCCACTTAGAGAGAGAGAGAGAGTTTCCACTTATGAGAGAGAGTTTCCACTTAGAGAGAGAGTTTCCACTTAGAGAGAGAGTTTCCACTTAGAGAGAGAGAGAGTCTCCACTTAGAGAGAGAGAGAGTTTCCACTTAGAGAGAGAGAGTTTCCACTTAGAGAGAGGTTTCCACTTAGAGAGAGAGTTTCCACTTAGAGAGAGAGAGAGTCTCCACTTAGAGAGAGAGAGAGTTTCCACTTAGAGAGAGGAGAGAGAGTCTCCACTTAGAGGAGAGAGAGTTTCCACTTAGAGAGAGAGAGAGTCTCCACTTAGAGAGAGAGAGAGTCTCCACTTAGAGAGAGAGAGTTTCCACTTAGAGAGAGAGTTTCCACTTAGAGAGAGAGAGAGTCTCCACTTAGAGAGAGAGAGAGTCTTCCACTTAGAGAGAGAGAGAGTTCCACTTAGAGAGAGAGAGAGAGTCTCCACTTAGAGAGAGAGAGAGTTTCCACTTAGAGAGAGAGAGAGTTTCCACTTAGAGAGAGAGTTTCCACTTAGAGAGAGAGAGAGTTCCACTTAGAGAGAGAGAGAGTCTCCACTTAGAGAGAGAGAGAGTTTCCACTTAGAGAGAGAGAGAGTCTCCACTTAGAAGAGAGAGAGTTTCCACTTAGAGAGAGAGAGAGTTTCCACTTAGAGAGAGAGAGAGTTTCCACTTAGAGAGAGAGAGAGTTTCCACTTAGAGAGAGAGAGTTTCCACTTAGAGAGAGAAGTTTCCACTTATAGCAGAGAGAGAGTCTCCACTTAGAGAGAGAGAGTATTCCACTTAGAGAGAGAGAGAGTCTCCATTATAGAGCGAGTTTCCACTTTAGAGAGAGAGAGTTTCCACTTAGAGAGAGAGGAGAGTCTCCACTTAGAGAGAGAGAGATTCCAACTTAGAGATAAGAGAGAGAGTCCTCCCACTTAGAGAGAGAGAGAGTTCCACTTAGGAGAGAGAGAGTCTCCACTTTAGAGAGAGAGAGAGATTTCACTTAAGAGAGAGAGAGAGTCTCCCCTTGTAGAGAGAGAGTTCATCACATTAGATAGAGAGAGAGATTGTCCACTTAGAGAGCGAGTTCCACTTAGATAGAGAGTCCCACTTAGATAGAGAGAGAGTTTCAACTAAGAGAGAAGAGGTGAGGGAGAATACAAAACGGTTTGAATAATAGGATCCTCTGTCTTCCCGGTAAAATAATGGATCATGCTAGTTTTGTCACAGTAGCGATTCATTGATGAATGTGCAACATTAATAATAAAGTTTGCTCTCTCTCCACTTAGAGAGAGAGAGAGTTTCCACTTAGAGAGAGAGAGAGTTTCCACTTAGAGAGAGAGAGAGTTTTCCACTTAGAGAGCGATGAAGAGCGTTTCCACTTTAGAGGAGAGAGAGAGTTTCCACTTAGAGAGAGAGAGTTTCCACCTTAGAGATGAGAGAAGAGTCTCCACTTAGAGAGAGAGGAGTCTCCACTTTAGAGAGAGAGAGAGAGTCTCACTTAGAGAGAGAGAGATGTTCCACTTAGAGAGAGGGTTCCACTGAGAGGAGAGAGGAGGAGTTTCCACTTAGAGAGAGAGAGATTCTCCCTTAGAGAGAGAGAGTTGCACTTAGAGAGAGAGAGAGTTTCCCACTTAGAGAGAGAGGAGAGAGCTTCCATTAGAGAGAGAGGAGAGAGTTTCCACTTAGAGAGAGAGAGAGTTCCCACTTAGAGAGAGGAGAGTTTCCACTAGAGAGAGAGAGAGTTTTCCACTTAGAGGAGAGAGAGTTTCCACTTAGAGAGAGGAGAGAGTTTCCACTTAGAGGAGAGAGAGTTTCCACTTAGAGAGAGAGAGTTTCCACTTAGAGAGAGGAGAGAGTTTCCACTTAGAGAGAGAGAGAGAGTTTCCACTTAGAGAGAGAGAGAGTTCCACTTAGAGAGAGAGAGAGTTTCCACTTAGAGAGAGAGAGAGTTTCCACTTAGAGAGGAGAGAGAGTTTCCACTTAGAGAGAGAGAGAGTTTCCACTTAGAGAGAGAGAGAGTTTTCCACTAGAGAGAGAGGAGTTTCCACTTAGAGAGAGGAGAGTTTCCACTTAGAGAGAGAGAGAGTTTCCACTTAGAGAGAGAGAGAGTTTCCACTTAGAGAGAGAGAGAGTTTCCCACTTAGAGAGAGAGTTTTCCACTTAGAAGAGAGAGGTTTCACTTAGAGAGCAGAGTTTCCACTTAGAGAGAGAGTTTCCACTTAGAGAGAGAGAGAGTTTCCACTTAGAGGAGAGAGAGAGTTTCNAGAGTTTCCACTGAGAAGAGAGGCAGTTTCCACCTTAGAGAGAGAGAGAGTTTTCCACTTAGAGAGAGAGAGAGTTTTCCACTAGAGAGAGAGAGAGTTTTCACACCATAAGCTGTGGGAAAGGTGTGAATCAATTGCCCTGCGTGTCGTGGAACAAAAGGCTAAATTTAGCTGGCCAATACACTGACTGTCCATAACCAGGAAATTAATAAGAAATGTATTAATAGGCAGGTCGTTAGGTAGACCCTGCGCGGCAGATTTGAATAAATTATTAATTGATTCAAATTAGATCATAAATGAATACATTAATGTCGCTAATTTATCAGCACAGTGTTAGGGTGAAGAGAGAGCCGGATGAACATGAAAGAAGACAGGGGGTAAGAGAAAGGGAAAGATTAACTCAGTCTCAGTGGGTGGGGGTGGCCGTTGTTACTCCTTCCTGAGATCTTAACTGGGTCTCTCTCTCAATTCACTCCAATGGGCTTTATTGGCGTCGGAAACATATGTTTACATTGCCAAAGCAAGTGAAATAGACAGGAAATAAACAAGGGAAATAAACAATCAAAAATGAACAGTAAACATTACACCCACAAAAGTTTAAAAAGAATATAGGCATTTCAAATGTTATAATGTTGACTATGTTGTAACAATGTGCAAGTCGCCAGACCCACTGGCTCCAGGTCATCTACAAGTCTATGCTAGGTAAAGCTCCGCCTTATCTCAGCTCACTGGTCACGATGGCAACACCCATCCGTAGCACGCGCTCCAGCAGGTGTATCTCACTGATCATCCCTAAAGCCAACACCTCATTTGGCCGCCTTTCGTTCCAGTACTCTGCTGCCTGTGACTGGAACGAATTGCAAAAATCGCTGAAGTTGGAGACTTTCATCTCCCTCACCAACTTCAAACATCAGCTATCTGAGCAGCTAACCGATCGCTGCAGCTGTACATAGTCTATTGGTAAATAGCCCACCCTTTTCACCTACCTCATCCCCGTACTGTTTTTATTTATTTACTTTTCTGCTCTTCTGCACACCAATATCTCTACCTGTACATGACCATCTGATCTTTTATCACTCCAGTGTTAATCTGCAAAATTGTAATTATTTGCCTACCTCCTCATGCCTTTTGCACACATTGTATATAGACCCCCCCCTTCGTTTTCTACTGTGTTATTGACTTGTTAATTGTTTACTCCATGTGTAACTCTTTGTTGTATGCTCACACTGCTATGCTTTATCTTGGCCAGGTCGCAGTTGCAAATGAGAACTTGTTCTCAACTAGCCTACCTGGTTTAAATAAAGGTGAAATAAAAAATAAAAAAATAAAGTAGATAAAGTATGAAAGGGTCTCTCTCTCTGTCTCTCCTCTCTCTCTCTCTCTCTCTCTCTCCCTCTCTCTCTCTCCCTCTCTCTCCCTCTCTCTCTCTCTCTCTCTCTCTCTCTCTCTCTCTGTCTCTCTTTCTCACTCTCTCTCTCTCTCTCTCCTCTCTCTTCTCTCTCTCTCTCTCTCTCCTCTCCTGTCTCTCTCTCTGTCTCTCTCTCTTGTCTCTCTCTCTCTCTCTCTCTCTCTCTCTCTCCTCTCTGTCTCTGTCTCTCTCTGTTCTCTGTCTCTCTCACTCTCTCTCTCACTCTCTCTCTCTCGTTCTCTGTCTGTGTCTCTATCTGTACCTCTCTGTCTCTCTCTCGCTCTCTCTCTCTCTCTGGTCTCTGTCTCTATCTGTACCTCTCTGTCTCTCTCTCGCTCTCTCTCTCTCTGTCTCTTTCTCACTCTCTCTCTCTCTCTCTCTCTCTGTTCTCTCTCTCTCTGTCTCTCTCCCCTCCTCTCTTTCTGTCTCTCTCTCTCTCTCTCTGTCTCTCTCTCTCTCTCTCTCTCTGTCTCTCTCTGTCTGTGTCTCTATCTGTACCTCTCTGTCTCTCTCTCGTTCTCGCTCTCTCTATCTCTCTCTCTCTCTACATTATTGATGCACCTCTAGGTGCCAAATCGATGATGATATAATGTCCAGGACTTCCATCTCACGGATAAAAGTCTTAAATAATTGCAGTCTCATCATCTTACATTACAGTGAATAGCAGAAATAGACCCTGTTGAATAAACTGCTATTAGAACACAGATGTTGATAACAAGGTGCTGGTGAATCTCACATTCACAACATCACCTAACACCCCAACATGAAATTGGGGTGTTATACCAGTCTGTCATTCCCACACATGAATGCACACATGAACACACAACCATGTACTGTGCGATCACAGGTTTGGATTGCTAGTCTGTGGTGAAGTATGTCATATGCCACGTTGGTAAGCAGGAAGTAGGTAAACCAATCACAGACCTCTAGAGTGGTAGCCTGCAGCGGGGCCACTGACTGGCATCTTCTTCACGGAGGAAGAGCGGTAGACGATGTGTTGACGCCCTCCTCCTCCCTCCTCCTCCCCCATCACTCCATTCCCCCTCTCCACCGGCTCGATGAAGAACTCCTCCTCTTCCATCCTGATCATACCAGCCTGGGAGAGAAAGAGAGAGAGGCAGGGAGAGATAGAGGAGGGAGGAAGGGAGAGAGGACTCTCAGTTAGTCCGTCTTACTACAATGCATAATAATCATGACATAATAAGCCTGGTTAGGGGCTCATCCACTCATCCACAAGTCATTCCTGTTTTTAATCTTTCCCCTGCTAAAATCCTGGGGATAAGGCACACTTCCAAGGACAGAAGAGAGAGAGAGCGACACTTGGTATCAGAGCCACCGTGGGAGGAAATAAGCTAGTCCAGGTCGGATTCTGCTCTTACATTCCCTGTCAGGTAATTCCCCCTACCCCGCTCCCCACTCTGACACACACACAGAAAAACAGGGGCTCAGAAAATTGCCCGTCACTCTCTCTAACTCCATCTGTCTGTTTAGACAACTGGTAATTACCACGGCAACCGACTGCCGAGGAGCGAAGCCATCGGGGAGAACCGAAGAGGAGGATTCTGGGGCTTTACAGGGAAAAGAAATAAGAGAAAGACATAAAGAGAGAGAGACACAAACAGTCATCCACCTGATCCGCTCGCTGTGGCCTTCCCTCCTCTCTCTGACAGGATGAAGAAGGGATGGTGTATGATCCTAACGCACGAGTGTGAAGTGTGGGAGGGAGAAATTAGAGACATTGTTGCTTGGCAAAAAAGCTGGGGTAAGTTTTCAGTGAGTGTGCTGTTATTCCAATGCTTACACTGAGAGCTGCACTGAAGCAGAACTAACTCAAAAACACCACACTACTCCACAGGGGTACCTTGTGCAGAAATGTCTCACCTCTACTTGAACTCATATTGACTCTTCTCTACAGTACAGTACACCTCTGGACTACATCTCACTCAATACTCAGGGAGTTACTATAGGTCAGGGGTGTTCAAATCTGGCCCTACGAGGTCTGGAGTACTGCTGCTTTTCTGTTCTACCTGATAATTCATTGCACCCACCTAGTGTCCCAGGTCTAAATCACTTTCTGATTACAAGGGAACAATTAAATAAAAAGCAGTGAACTGGCTCAAGGTCCACATTTTCAGTTGAGGGCTAAAGTTCAAATACCTATTTAGGCCAGAGCCCTGTCTGATATGTGGATATGTGGCTTTGTCCAAAAGAAGAGGGGAAAATAATGGCATTTCAAGTTCACCCATTCAACTATACCCATGATTTGGACAGGAAGGGATGACATTAAAAGAGGGGGCCTACCATTACAACCTCATCATATTTGGGAATAATAATAGTGAGACGTACAATGTCATTTTGTTTCGATATTTGATTCATTAAATTAACATAGGATATCTAAACTTTAGCTTTTAAGAGTCATTTACATCATTACCTGACATTACAGCTCCTGCAGGGGAGAATGACAGTAATACAGGATAACTACAGTGCAGAGTAATGTCAGTGAATCAGCAGTATTATTAGGATCCCCATCAGTGCAGAGTAATGTCAGTGAATCAGCAGTATTATTAGGATCCCCATCAGTGCAGAGTAATGTCAGTGAATCAGCAGTATTATTAGGATCCCCATCAGTGCAGAGTAATGTCAGTGAATCAGCAGTATTATTAGGATCCCCATCAGTGCAGAGTAATGTCAGTGAATCAGCAGTATTATTAGGATCCCCATCAGTGCAGAGTAATGTCAGTGAATCAGCAGTATTATTAGGATCCCATCAGTGCAGAGTAATGTCAGTGAATCAGCAGTATTATTAGGATCCCCATCAGTGCAGAGTAATGTCAGTGAATCAGCAGTATTATTAGGATCCCCATCAGTGCAGAGTAATGTCAGTGAATCAGCAGTATTATTAGGATCCCCATCAGTGCAGAGTAATGTCAGTGAATCAGCAGTATTATTAGGATCCCCATCAGTGCAGAGTAATGTCAGTGAATCAGCAGTATTATTAGGATCCCCATCAGTGGTGCCAGTCACTATAGCTTAGTGTCTTCTCACTGACTTGGTGTCTTAGCGATGGGTTCTCCCCTGAGCGCTCTCGCTCTCTCTCTCGCTCTCTCTCTTAATCTCTGTCTCTCTCTCTCCACTCATCCCTCTGTTCTCTCTGAGCCGTGGTGCGGCATTCCGATCGGAGCTGATGGATCTGTGCTGGTGCATGGCTTCCCGCTCCGGAATACCAAGCAGATGGTAGAGGAGAGCCATGTCAAAGAACAATATGACATGTGGGACTAGGAGACAAGGTCAGATCGATCAGCGACAGGGAGGAGGAGGAGGGAGAGGGAGGAGGGTGGGAGAGAGAGAGAGAACTGGACATCTACAGTCTAAAAGAAGAGTGAATAAAACATAAGAGTTTCTATAGATTCCAGAGAGAGAGAGCATCATGTTCTCTCAGAAACAGGAACAAGGAAACATGAACAAGGAAGCAGCTAGGGACCAGTGGAGAATTAAGGGAGTTTATTGGACAACTGTCTGGAACTTTCTTCTATTCAATATCAGAGAATAAAGAATGATTAAGAAAATATGATTAAATATAACCATTTAAGGTTAGAGAACACTACTGGTAAAATCCCTTCACTGATAGAGGTTCTCTATCTCACACCAGCTATTTATTTCAGACACTTTATCAATAGAACGGACATGGACACTACATGCAAAGCAGAGAAACACTCATTACTCATTATTAATTCGGATTCATCTAGACTAGGGAGGGGCAACAAACAGAACTCATCATGAGGGGCAGCAGTGTTTCAACAATTTTTTTATTCCAACTCTCAACAGTAATTTGAGTCCCCGACTGAGTTATTTTTGTATTGGTCCTCGGGCCTACAAAGCAGGGGGCTGCCAGTCGCCCATCCCTGATCTAGAGTCTAGACCATACACTTCTATTTCTATCTGGCTCTTGTCTTAATGCTACACACACACACGCACGCATGCACGCACGCACACACACACACACACACACACACGCACGCACGCACGCGCACGCACGCACACGCACACGCACACGCACACGCACACGCACACGCACACACACACACACACACACACACACACTAAATGTAGCACTCGAAGACAGTAGGCTATTACCTTTCTGGTCATTGAGACCCTGACACAAACTACAACCCTCCTGAGGCCTTGAAGTCATCATCTCAGAACTCCACGGCCCACACAACCAAGAGGAGACTTGCACCCTTTTCCCTATATAGTGCACTACTTTTAACCAGGGCTCTGGTCAAAGGTAGAGCACTATGTAGGGAAAGGGTGCCATTTGGGATGCAACCTCTATATTTAAGGACATACTGGGACTATACACTAAGTGTACAAACATTAAGAACACCTTCCTAATATTGAATTGCACCCCCTTTTGCCCTCAGAACAGCCTCAATTCATCAGGGCATGGACTCTACAAGCTGTCGAAAGTGTTCCACAGGGATGCTGGCCCATGTTGACTCCAATGCTTCCCACAGTCGTGTCAAGTTGGCTGGTACTGGATTGCTTCTCTGAATATCTCATTCCACTTTTCCCACAGATGCTCAATTGGATTAAGACCATCTGACTGGGCAGGCCACTGCATTAAGCTGAACTCATATTCATAGAACCATTCCTGGACAATCCTAGCCTTTTTGGATGGGGCATTATTATCCTGCTGAAATCATCAGTTCACCGATGGATACACTGCTGCCATGAAGGGATGCACCTGATTGGCAATGCTGTTCAGATATCCTGTGGCATTCAAACGTTGCTCCACTTTTATCAAGGGGCCCAATGTCTGCCATGAAACACACACCACACCATCACACCACCAGCTGCAATGTTGACACGTAACATGATGGATGCATGTACTCGTGGTTTCCTCCATACCCTAGTCCTCCCATCAGCATCACACAGCAGGAACTGGGATTCATTAGACCTGGCAATGTTTTTCCAATTCTCCAGTGTCCAGTGATTTCGTTCCTTAGCCCATTGCAACCACAGTTTCTTGGTTTTTGCTGAAATAATTGGAACTCTGTAAGGTCGTCGGCTGCCATACCCCATTCGTGTAAAGGTACGATGAGTTGTGTCACGCTGGTATGAGGGATCAGGAGACAGACGCAGGAATGCATAATAGTTTTTTTAAATTTAACCAAGACATTGGAATAAAGACCAAACAAACACGTAACAAAAACACAGGGTTGAAACCCAAACAAAAGAGTGAGGAGCACCTCAAATAAATAACACACTCGCAGAATGATTAACACATGGGACGAGACCCATAAACATCTATGCAATCCACAATGGTACGAGAGCCAAAACACACAGCACAGGTACTCACACACACCAACGTACATTGTACCAATAACTGACAGCCCCACGGTGAACGAAGGGCACATATATACAAATACAATCAGTGGGAATAGGGGCCAGGTGTGCGCAATGAAAGTTCCAGAGGGATTCATGACAGTACCCCCCCTAACGCGCTGCTCAAGCAGCGCAATGACACCGGTCTCGAGGACGATCACAGGAACGTAGTAGCAGTGGCGTCGGACAGACCAGTAGCAGTGTTGTCGGACAGACCAGTAGCAGTGGCATCGGACAGACCAGTAGCAGTGGCGTCGGACAGACCAGTAGCAGTGGCGTCGGACAGAACAGTAGCAGTGTTGTCGGACAGACTAGTAGCAGTGGCGTCGGACAGACTAGTAGCAGTGGCGTCGGACAGACCAGTAGCAGGGGCGTCGGACAGACCAGTAGCAGTGGCGTCGGACAGACCAGTAGCAGTGGCGTCGGACAGACCAGTAGCAGTGGCGTCAGACAGACCAGTAGCAGTGGCGTCGGACAGACCAGTAGCAGTGGCGTCGGACGGACCAGTAGCAGTGGCGTCAGACAGACCAGTAGCAGTGGCGTCGGACAGACCAGTAGCAGTGGCGTCGGACAGACCAGTAGCAGTGGCGTCGGACAGACCAGTAGCAGTGGCGTCGGACAGAACAGTAGCAGTGTTGTCGGACAGACTAGTAGCAGTGGCGTCGGACAGACCAGTAGCAGGGGCGTCGGACAGACCAGTAGCAGTGGCGTCGGACAGACCAGTAGCAGTGGCGTCGGACAGACCAGTAGCAGTGGCGTCGGACAGACCAGTAGCAGTGGCGTCGGACAGACAGGTTGTGGTGGCGTCAGACAGACCAGTAGCAGTGGCATCGGACGGACAGGTTGTGGTGGCGTCAGACAGACCAGTAGCAGTGGCGTCAGACAGACCAGTAGCAGTGGCATCGGACGGACAGGTTGTGGTGGCGTCAGACAGACCAGTAGCAGTGGCGTCAGACAGACCAGTAGCAGTGGCGTCAGACAGACCAGTAGCAGTGGCGTCGGACGGACAGGTTGTGGTGGCGTCGGATAGACCAGTAGCAGTTGCGTCAGACAGACCAGTAGCAGTGGCGTCAGACAGACCAGTAGCAGTGGCGTCGGACGGACAGGTTGTGGTGGCGTCGGACAGACCAGTAGCAGTGGCGTCGGACGGACAGGTTGTGGTGGCGTCAGACAGACCAGTAGCAGTGGCGTCAGACAGACCAGTAGCAGTGGCGTCGGACGGACAGATTGTGGTGGCGTCGGACAGACCAGTAGCAGTGGCGTCGGACGGACAGGTTGTGGTGGCGTCAGACAGACCAGTAGCAGTGGCGTCGGATGGACAGGTTGTGGTGGCGTCACACAGACCAGTAGCAGTGGCGTCGGACGGACAGGTTGTGTTGGCGTCAGACAGACCAGTAGCAGTGGCATCGGACGGACAGGTTGTGGTGGCGTCAGACAGACCAGTAGCAGTGGCGTCGGACGGACAGGTTGTGGTGGCGTCAGACAGACCAGTAGCAGTGGCGTCGGACGGACAGGTTGTGGTGGCGTCAGACAGACCAGTAGCAGTGGCGTCAGACAGACCAGTAGCAGTGGCGTCAGATGGACCAGTAGCAGTGGCGTCAGACAGACCAGTAGCAGTGGCGTCGGACGGACAGGTTGTGGTGGCGTCAGAATGGCCAGTTGCAGCTGCTGAAGTTGCGTCGTCAGACGGACCCGTTGTGGCGACGTCAGATGACCCAGTTGCAGCTGCCGAAGTTGCGGCAGTTGGTCGATTATTCTGTCATGCTGGTATCAAGGATCGGTAGACATACGCAGGAATGTGTAATAGTTTTTTTTACTTAGCCCAAATTACGGCGTGCCGTGTAGAGGCATGGGGATGAAGAACAAAGAAACACGTAACAAAAACACAGGGTTGAATCCCAAACAAAAGAGCGAGGAGCATCTCAAATAAATAATACAGGGGACGAGACCTTAAATCTGCGCAATCCACAATGGCGCGAAAGCCAAAACACACAGCACAGGTACTCACACGCACCAACGGACATTGTAACCATAATCGACAGCCCCATAGAAAAACAAAGGGCACACTTACACAAGTACTAATCAGTGGGAACAGGGGACAGGTGTGCGTAATGAAAGTTCTGGATGGATCCGTGACAAGTTGTGCATTCTTTTATGGGTCTTTGGGCACCAATGTTGAACTGGACTGTCAGTTGACTAACGGTAGACCGTTTGTTGCTCTGCACAATTTGTGTCAGCCTCCTTTGTCCTCTTTCATCAATGACCCGTTTTCTACCCCTGGCCTGACGTTGGCTGTATGTCCTTTAGGTGGTAGACCATTCCTGATAGACATGGAAAAATGTTGACCGTGAAAATCCCAGCAGCGTTGCAGTTATTTACACACTCAAACCGGTGCATCTGGCACCTACTACCATACCCTGTTCAAAGGCACCTAAATATTGTATCTTGCCCATTCACCTTCTGCGTGGCACACATACCCAATCCATGTCTCAATTGTCTCAAGGCTTAAAAATCCTTCTTTAACTGGTCTCCTCCCCTTTACACCACTGATTGAAGTGGATTGTAACAAGTGACATCAATAAGGCATCATAGCTTTCACCTGGATTCACCTGGTCAGTCTATGTCATGGAAAGAGCAGGTGTTCATAATGTGTACCTGCGATTTACAATCACAGTGCTGTGAGAAGATACTCATGAGATTCAAACTCATTAATGAGGGACAGAAAGAGGGAGATGAAGAGACAGAAATAAATAGACAGAAAGAGTGGGGAAGGAGAGTGAGAGCGAGAGGGGGGAGAGAGGGGGAGGGAGAAAAGGGAAGAGATTGGGGGTAGAAGAGAGAGAGAGGGGCAAGGAGCGGGAGAGAGAGGGGGGTAAGAAAAAGAGAGAGAGAGGGGGGCAGGGAGAGTCTGGGGGTAGGAGAGAGAGAGAGAGGGGGGCAGGAGAGACTGGGGGGGTAGGAGAGAGAAAGAGGGCCAGGAAGGGGAAAGAGAAGGGAGTAGGAGCGAGAGAGAGAGAGGGGCAAGGAGGGGGAGAGAGAGGGGGGGTAGGAGAGAGAGAGAGAGGGGCAGGAAGGGGGAGAGAGAGGGGGGGTAGGAGAGAGAGAGAGAGAGAGGGGCAAGGAGCGGGAGAGAGAGGGGGGTAAGAAAAAGA